>NW_007232341.1:10590-126695 GCF_000164805.1 Carlito syrichta
AGGGATGGGGAAACACCTCTTATCAACAGGGTGCCTGAATGAAACGTAATTGTACACCTAACCCTTTGCTGTACCCCACAAAATCATAATAAAATATATTGATTAAAAAAATGAAAACACACAAACAGATAATCCATGCAAATGGTAACTAAAAGAGAGTAAGGGTAACTATATTTATATGAGAACAAGTAGACTTTAGTCCAAAATTCTCACAAGAGACAAAGAAGTTCATTATGTCATGCCAAATTGGTCATCAAGAGGATATAACAATACATAAAACAAGTGTTAGCAAAACTGAAACATGAAATAAACAGTAAAATAATAGTAGAGGACATCAATACTTACCTTCATTATGACATAGATAATCTAGACAGAAATTGAAAACTTGAAAACTATACAACAAATGAACCTAAAGATATATCTATAATTATATCTATCTATATCTCCCTCTCTCTCTATATATATGTATATATGTATGTATATATATGGCTTGTGTGTGTATATATAGATGTTAGAGGGAATGTATACATCTATGTATACATTCCCTCTAACAGTAAATGTTCTAAGAGGACTTGGAACTTTTCAGGATAGATACCATGTTAGCCAGCAAAAGAAGTCTTAAAGAATTTAAGAAGCTTGAAATTACATCAAGTATTTTTTTCTAACTGCAATGGCATGAGAATAGAAATCAACAGCACAAGACATTTTGAAAAATTCACAAATATGAAAAAGTAAACAACATATTCCTGAACAACTATGTGTTAAAGAAACCAAAAGAGAAATTGAAAATACTCTGAGAATGGAAATGGAAATGAAAATGGAAACACATACTAAAACTTATGGGTTGCAGCAAAAGCAATTCTAAGAGTAAAATTCTTAAAATAGCTTTTATTAAAAAATAAAATAAGCTTCGTCAAGTATTTGAAGGAAAGGGAGCCCTGGTACACTGTTGGTGGGAATGTAAATTAGCATAGCTATTACTAAAAAGAGTATGGAAATTCTTCAAAAAATTAAAAATAGAACTATCATATAAACCAGCAGTCCTACCCATGGTGTTCATCTAAAGGACTTGAAATCAGAATATCCAGGAAATAGTTGCACTTCTGTGCTCATTATAGTGTTATTCACAATAGTCAATATGTAGAAACAACTTAAATGTTTATTGATGAATGAATAAAGAAAATGCGTGTATACATACAATGGAATATTATTTAGACTTAAAAAAAAAGAGAAGGAATCTCCCTAATTACAACAACATGGATAGACCTAATGAACATTAGGTTAAGTGAAGTAAGTCAGACACAGAATAACAAATATGGTGTGATTTCACTTACTTCTAGAATCTAAAATAATCAACCTCACAGGAGCAGAAAGTTAAAAAGGTGAAAACCAGGGGCTGGGAGAAAGTGTATGGGGAAATATTGAGAAGGTACAAAAGATGAATAAGTTCTGGAGATCTAATGTATACCACAGTGACTATGGTTACAATATTGTATTGCATACTTGAAATTTGCTAAGAAGGTAGATTCTAAGTGTTCTTACAGTACACTCATCCATAAAAGTTAACCACATGAGTTAACAGGTGTGATAATTGGTTCGATTGTGGTGATTGTCTCATAATAAATACATATATGAAATCATCAAGTTGAACACCTTAAATATATGAAACAAACAGGAAGAGAAGGAGAGTGAAGGAGAGGGGAGGGAAAAGAGAGAAGAAGGAACGTGTTAATGGTATCCATGGGAAAGAGTGACGTGACCAAGAGCAATGTCTCTCAGGTATAGAAAAGGTGCTATGAATTTTCCTTAGTATAGGGCTAGAGCTTTATGATAAACTGAGCTTCCTTTTGATTTGTCTTTTACTCCCAAAGGACCTGTTGTCTTTGAATTCCCTGAGTTCTCTTGGCCTAGGATCTCCCGCTTTTGCCTGTTCAGCCCAGGCACTCCTTGATCACCTAAGGATGACAAGGAGGTTTTGCAGCCTCCCAGGTGATACATGTGTTATATTAACTGGACAAATTATCTGGGTTCTTAGTATATGGATGACTGGGAACATTGTTTTATTACTTTTTCGTTCCAGAGGACCGATGAACTCCAGGGAGTAAATAAACTTATTCTCAGAAGGAGAAAATACACTTCAGAATGATTAAATTTGCCTACTATTGTTTTAAGCTTTTCCTTCTTTTTCTGAATTGATAACAGGAAGATCTATTAAAATGTATATCTGTTTTTTAAAAAACACACCACAGTTCTTATTTAAAAGTAAGAAATAAATTCAAATCTATATAGAGATATTTTATTTTACGAGTATTTTTAATAACCATGGGTTTAATTAAAAAGATGTTTAGAACTAAGGTCCTTTGCTATCAGTCAAAAGACATCTTTTATGATTGGATTTTTCAGCATAAGAAAGCTGCCCAAAATGTTAGATATCTATTTGTATGCCTGGTCCAGTTTGTACTCTTTCTCACCAGTGGTGTTTCCCACAGACAGTTTTCCTTACATTAGATTATTGGACTGTGCTCATTCAGGGAATGACAGATGTTATTGAGAGATGGACTGCTTACTCTAATCACAAACAGCTTTGTTCAGAGAGCAAAACATAAATCATCAGACCCACTTGAATCAAGATCAGAGATGAGGCAAGTAAACATATTACTTAGGTCATCAACAAAGCAGAAAAACGAAGTAGTTTACTAATTAGCTTATTAAGGTATAATTTATATGTAATAAAAATTCATTAGTTTTAAGTGTAAAATCCAATAAGTTTTAAAACATGTATATATACACATATAACCACCACCACTGATATAATTCATGTATATCACTCTAGAAAATTTCCTTATGCTCTGGAAGTAACACCTTAACAACAAAAAAAAAGAAAGAAAAAGAATGATAACATATATTATTTCAGTTACATTATAGAAATATCCAAGAATAGTTGGAACTGTGCAAGAGTGGTAAAAATGATGTGAAGTGGTTTCATTTCACCTCAAATGCTTATTGTAAGAATCTCAAGTCTGTCACACTACGGGGCAGTATCATAGGTATTGTCATAACAGCAGTACCATTAAGTTTCCAAAGCCACATGAGAAAAAAATTTTAAAAATTATAGATTCTGAAATATCTCTGCTATTTACTTTATAGCCAATAATCATAATAATTTCTCAAGTGGCTAAGATTTTTAGTTTAGAAAATTGTGATTCTGGAGAACTTTGGCATATACATTATATTTTCCCTTTTAAACAAAAATGTATTGTTTCCCACCTATTCTGTCTTTACAATTCCAGTTGCAAAATGATGGAATGAGATTAAAGTTGCTTAGTAGATTTTACCAACAAGAAACAACTGCATTAAAAGACTCAAATTCTGCCAATTACAATTTTCACAAATACTGCAAAATATTTGTTATCAGGCAAAGCTGAGACATGTGTTGTTTATTGTTGTATATTTATTATCTAGATTGATGTGTGATAGGAAGACAGTGGTAACCAAAAACCCATTCTGTCCTTGTATAATTTCCATAAATTTTTTAATAAAATCAAGGGGAAAAGTTTATGAGTTGAATATCGTTCCCCCAATTTTTCTCCCCCTGCAACCTCAGAATGTGACTTTATTTGGAAATAGGATCCTTGCAGATGAAATTACAAGTAATTAAGATGAAGTCATATGGATTAGAATGATCTCTAAATCCAAAGACTGTTGCCATTTTATTAAGAAAGTTATGTGAAGCTTGGAGCAGTGGATCACATCTGTATTCCCAGCACTTTTGGAGGCAGAAGCAGGAGGATTGCTTGAGACCAGGGGTTTGAGACCAGTCTGGACAACTTGGTGAGACCTCATCTCTACAATAAATAAAAAAAATCAGCCAGGTGTGGTGATGTGTGCCTGAGGTCTCAACTTCTTGGAAGACTGAGACAAAGATCATCTGAACCCAGCAGGTGGAGGCTGTGGTAACCATAATTGTGCCACTGCACCTCAGGCTGAGTGACTCAGACTCAAAAAAGAAAAAAAAAGAAAAAAAAAAGCCATGTGAAGACATAGAAGACATAGAGGAAAGAAGGCTATGTGATGAAGAGGCAATAATTGGAACTGTGCTGCTGCCAGCAAAGAAACACTAAATATTAGTGGTAACTACCAGAAACTAGTAGGAAGGCATGAAATAGATTTTCCCTTAGATCCTCAAGAAGGGACCAACCCAACTAACAACTAGATTTCAGACTTCTGATATCCCAAACTGAGAAAATAAATTTTGTTTGTTTTATGCTACCGACAACCTTAGCAAATGAATACAAAAAGAAGATATTGGTGATATTTCAATAAATACATGTGAAATTTCAACTGTGAAGCGGGAGTGTTAGAGTGCATTGAGATCAAGAGTGAGTTGTATTAGTCAGGGAGAACAGAGACGTCATCCTTGAGAAAGAGTTCCTTAAAGTGAGAACTCAGTGAGAAGTTAAACTGGATGCAGTGGCTCATGCTTGTAATCCCAGCACTTTGGGAGGCAGAGCGAGAGGATTGCCTGAGCACAGCGATTTAAGACAGCCTGGACAACATAGCAAGACCATGTCTCTGAAAACAATTAGCATGTGTGGAGCTCACACTTGAGGTTCCTGCTACTTGGAAGGTTGAGATGGAAGGATCACCTGAGCCCAGCAGGTCCAGGCTACAGTGCCTGTGAGTGTGGCACTCCAGGCTGGGCAACAGGGTGGGACTCTAACTTAAGAGATAAATAAATGGATCAATTAATTAATTAGCTGTAATGAAGGCTACAGTTCAAGTAGACATAAAATATTTTTAAAATGAAAATTCACTATTCTATGATTCAATAAATACTTTTTAGGTGCATTCTCTATCCTATGTACTCTCATAGGACCTAAAGATTAAAAAATAAAATGAACATGCAGTTAATATTCTATGAAAAAAGCTATTGTAATCAGATTATTAAATATTATATATTATATTAATGAAGATAAATAAAAATACATCTATTATTTTTAAATATCTAGACTAATCATTATGTAGAAATGAAATATTTTTAAAATAATGATTTTCAATTATTTTGTTTTATTGCTTATCACAGTGACACCATGTGCTTTTCTAAGTAGTTAATAAAAAGATATAAAATAAAAAAATATAAACAATTTCAAAATTTTCCAGTTTACTCTAAAAATCATGCTATTTATTTAGGTGATATATTTTGAATGTTAAATATATGCAAAAATGTTTAATTTGCTTAACATTTTGATATCTAAATTTATTTCCTCAAAATAGTGCCAGAGCAACTGTAAATTGTCCATTGCTTGGTTTATTTTGCAATGAACTATGAATATAAAAATTTAGATACATAAAAAAAGTACTCTAACATTCCAATAAATTAACAAGACAATAGCTAGCTACTCTACAATAAGACAAAAATTTTAAAATTTTTTAAATTAAAAAATTTCAGTAAGATAGTTTTTCTTTCTGTAGAAAAATTGGTCCAGGAAGTTTGTTTTCTTCCAAAAAAATTTTCTGCAGTGAAGAAAATCCTGGTTGTTTCTCCATGGATAAAAAGGGACACGTGTACCTCATTTCAAATTAGCTGGAAGTCATGATTTCCTTATAGATGTATTTCAGTTTACTGAAGCTGAAGATATAAAGTCTGAAGAAGGGTCAATTTTTGTTTGCATTCTTGGTTAAAAAATAATATGAGACTCACTCCTAGTTTCTCTATAACCTGAATGTACTAATTCCCTTGGATTTGGGAGTATATTTATTGAAACTGACTTTTTTAATAAAAAATTAAATAAGAAATAAGCCTAATGTGTTTATATGCCCTTCAAAGAAAACTCACAAAATCAGCAAAAAGAGAAAAATACTCTGAATATTTAAAATCACATGTTGATAGAAAAATATCAATAACTAAGTCTAACAGAACCAATGCCAGGGCCCATAATGAGAGTGAGATGGAGATTTAGCAAAAGAAGAAAAGGAAGAGGAAGAGGAGGAAGAAGAAGGAGGAGGAGGAGAAGGAGGAAGGAAGTCCCTAAGGATATAATAGACATAGCAGTCTCAGAAATAAAAAGTCTTACCATGAATTGGAAAATATAAAAACAAGATTGAGATCTGATATACCAAAGGATCCTCCCTGGGAAATCCAAAGGCAAGACTTGAAAGAGCACAAGAACAAAATGGGGTGTGTTGCTGTGATTAAAGGGAGGTGACTTGGCTAGATAGGATGCTCCTGGGTGTGTAAAGACCAATGTGATAATAAAGTAGATACTGAGAGTTCTGAAGAAAGAAAATTAAATGATAAAGTCAGAAGACACATCAGCCTCTCCAACAAAGTGCTCTTGAATAAAACAAAAACTACTGCAATCAAAGCTGCTAAATGACTATCTTAGGTTGGATTTACTCAAATTGCCAAAAGGGGATTCCATGTGCCAACAAAATATTCCGTGAGTGTGTTCAGGATAAACTGGCAAGGAAAAGGAATTAGGATAAAGGAAGAAAATGGTAGGGAAGAATGACAGGGAAGAAGAAGATACTGAGCAACCTGTGGTTTCAGGTGAAGTCCAGATTCATTTCATCCTGCAAGAAACTGGAGCATGAATTGAACCTTAGATTTAACTGCACCTTCAGGGAGCTGAGCTCATGTAGTTCTGCAGAGATCAATCATCAGAGAAATGTTAGCTCCCAGATGTATCCAGGTGATGGAGTTCCAGTTGTCCACGAGTAAATATCAGAAGTTTGGAAGTGTGAAAAGCAGCAAGAGCCACCGTGTTATGACTGAGTTGTGAGACACACCAGCACTCCATGTTCAAATTAAGAGTCCTTTATTAGCATGCGATCAAGAGTAAGCTCTTGCCAAGAAGCTCTTGACACTGAGTGGAATCAGCCAGAAGCTTATATAGGCAAAATTTGCAAGTTGGCTATATAGTGGGGGGTGAGCGGGGCGGGGGGTGAAGGAACAAGGAACAAACTATAGGGATGTGACAAGAGAATTTTTTTTCTTGGAATAATTTTGTAATAATTTCTTGGTGCAACACCTGATTTCAGTTAACAAAGCATACAATTACATGGAACTTGTAGCTAGAGAGTTTTACAAATGGTCTGCAAAAATGGTCAGCGTGATCACCTCAGGGGAACAAGGC
Source organism: Carlito syrichta (assembly GCF_000164805.1). Lineage (NCBI taxonomy): Eukaryota > Metazoa > Chordata > Mammalia > Primates > Tarsiidae > Carlito > Carlito syrichta. The sequence continues at coordinate 17,727 of NW_007232341.1, forward strand.
TGTGGGTCTGTGGTGATGGGAACATTACAACAATCACATGTATACATTGGGAGGTTATTCTTAGGTCAAGCAAGCAGCTAAGATGGAGGATTTTAACAAAATGGAGTTACCTATGTCAAGCAAGCTATTGCAATTATTTTATGTATTTCATTAGCTATTTCAACAGTATCTAGGGAATGACAGACACAATCAGCAAGAGATCCTAGGGATTCTGAGCATGGCACCAACAATGTCTGCTGCAGCAACCAAAACCCTTTCCATTCCCTGCATAAGACTATACTAAGTCATTTAAAAAATTTTTTAAAGTGGCAAGTGATAAAATTAAAGAAAGGATCAAAATATTTCAACTGATGAAAATTTTTTCCTTACAACAATAAGTAGAAAAACCTATAACACATTTGAATAGAATTAAATATATGTAAATCAAATATTTATAGATATAAAATGTTGCTTACATGATTGAAAATGTGACATAAATGGAAAAAAATCATAAAAATATAAAATGAAATTTGATGTAAATCAGCAAAGAAAAAGAAAAAAGTTCTCTTAGAAAGGAGTATCAAATTATTAGATATCAAGACATAATAGATTTGCATTAAAGTATGGTAAAAATCATTGAAATATATGTAAGAAAATATCTGTAAGAACAAAATGAAATCCAAAAAAAGTAAAAGGAATCAAAGGAAATGATGTAGATAACAGAAAAGATTACCCAGCATGCATATATATTTGAGTAATTGAAAAAAAAGGAAAAATAATGGAGCAAATATAATCTTTAAAACTTGAGTACAAAAAAGCTTTCTGTAAATAGATGAATCAATGTACATACTATGAAAGATTGCCATGAGTTTTTAAAAAGGTCCTGGAACAGTGAACTTTGAGACAGAACTTAATACAATTATTAGACTTTTAACATAAAGAAAAAAATACACCATGTTACAAAGGAAATAAAGCTCTGTTTTTCTCAATTTTTCAATCACATCTTAAAACCAAGTAAATCATAAGCAAAGGATTTTATAGCAAGTCATTCTTAAGGTTGTCAAGTTTATAGGAGAGCAGTTGTAAAGCTGTAAGGATTCAGGAAATACTATACTCAAGATGTATTCTCATGAAATTGGTTAGGGGAGAAGTTCAAACAAGACATTGGCAAACACTACAAAAAGACAACCAGATAGGCTTGAAAAGTGAGGATATGCTTTTAATGCAAACATAATCATCCTTTAGTATCACAAAATGTGTCATTTGTTTGAATATTTCTTCCTTCTTGAAACAGTTAAATTGATTGTAAAATTTAAATTTTACAAAAAATAGCATCCTAGTACAGCATAGAAAGAACTGGGGTATGAGGAAGAGTCATGAGAGAGCCCTATAAATTACACTACTAGATTTTGCATATATTACAAAGCTTCAATTTTAAAAAAGTGTGGTATGGGGCATGAGTATAGAGATAAACCTTTGAAACAGAAAAGAAAGTTCTGATCCAGACCTAGTTCATACAGAAATTTAGTATCTGTGAAAAGTGGCATTCAAAATATTAGACAAAGGATGGACCTTGAAAATTTTTCAATAACCTGGATTGCCATTTGGAAAAGGATAACATTGTAGTTGTACTTAAAAAAAATAAAAATAACATAGATTCAAAATGGATAAGAGAGCAAAATATTACAAAAAATGAAATCATACAATCCTTGGGGAAAAAATGAATAATTTTCTGTATGACCAGGGTAGCAATAAGAAAAATGGTAATTTTACTACCAAAACAGAGCCTGGAAAACATCATATGCAATGTGAAATTCGGTATCTATATTTGCAATGTATCAAAGATAAAGGTCTATCATTTAAAATATATTTTTAAAAGCTCTCACTCATATTGTACAAAGGCCTCTCATAAAAACAACCAAACAAAAAACTAACATACAACCAGTTTATTTTACAATAATAGAAACACAGAACAAAATAAGACAGGGATATTCTCTGTCACTTATTAGATTGTCTGCAGAAATTGACAATGCACTTTGTGTGTGGACCCGTGCGGAAATAGGCACATTCTTAAGTTTCTGGGATTTTAAAATGGTACTCCCTGGTGGAGGGATGTTTGGCAGTATATAACATAATTGTATGTGCATTTACCCATTTGCTCAACAATTCTGCTTCCAGGCAGAAAATTCAATCATCTTATAATATTAATCATTGTAAAATTATTTATGATAGCAAGGTACTGAGAAACCCTTAATTTTCATCAAGAGGTTGAATAATCTATAGCCCATCCTTCCATTGGAGTATTAAGTATCTTGAAATATATATATTTCTAGTATTGTGTGTGTTGTGTCTGGGTGTGTGATGATAAGTGTATGGCTAGATCTATACATCTAGGCATCTATATTTATTTTTATGTCTAAAATGGCACTTGACAAATGGGCAAAACATTGATCATTGTTGAATCTAGGTGAAGGGGTATAAAAATGTTTGTTGTATTTAGGTTGAGTCATATGAAACTGCTCATATCTGAGCATTTTAACCTAAAAAAATAACAGTTTCATAAGGTTCTACCTAAACAAGAAGAACACCCTTCACCTGGTCCACTGATGTATTTGTGTGTTAAAATTAATCAAATATTAGTAATTTTATACACTTCTTCTTACTCTAGTCTTTTATTATTGAGAAGCAATTAAATTTCTTAAATAAAATATTGCAAAAGAAAATAAAGTGCAATTTTTTAAAAAAGTCTTAATATACTGAAAACTACAGGAAGAGAATAAAAAGGGAAGGGGAGATAACATTTCTTAAGCATTAACTATGTTGTAGGAACCATTCTGTGGTTCCTAAGTCCTAGGAACCTAAGAACTCTCATGTTAACATATAAGAAAACAGGTTCAAAAAGTTAAGATACTCGGATAAGTTGTCATGATTTCAAACGTTTACCCAACAAATAAATGACAAGAAACTGTGTCCATGGACTCTTGAAAATAAAAATATTTTCTATTAATTTTTAAATGCAAAACATAAATTTAAATACTTGAGGATAAAAGCATAAAACTGAAACAATATTGGGAAGTTTTTACATTGTCATCTGAAACTTAGTGAATCATATGCAATAGGATATTTTTAAATGCTTTAAAATTATTTTGTGTAATTCAATTTTAATCTATTGATCTTTATTTGTGTACAGAACGCTTCTTTTTAAATTTTTTTATTTTACAAATGTGAGGTAAAATTCAGAATTAGGTATACAAATGTTCATTAAGCAGGTACCCTTGTTGATGAGGTGTGCCTCCCCCTCCCCCAGCAGATTCCCATTACTGCCAATTCTTTTTCTTAAAGTATTACAATAATTGGTCAATGTCTGTTTATGAGTGAGAGCATGTGATACTCAGTTCTTTGTTTATGTGATAGATCACTCAGTATTATAGACTCTAAGTTCATCCAAGATGCTGTGAAGTTCATAATTGTGTTCTTTGTAGCTACATAATATTCCATTGTATATATGTACCACATTTTTAAAATCCAGTCCTCTTTCAATGGACAGCATGGTTGGTTCCATGTTTTTTCTACCATGAATAATGCTGCAATAAACATGCAGGTATCTTTTTCATCTAGTGATTTGAGTTCTTCCGGGTATATTCCCAGTAGGGGGATTGTGGGGTCATATGAAATGTCAATTTTTAGATCTTTTAGGATTCACCAAACTGTTTTTCACAGAAGCTGTATCAGTTTACACTCCCACCAACAATATAGAAATGCTCTCTTTTCCCCGAATCCTCTCTAGCATCTGTGATTTTTTTGAGTTATTGATGATGGTCATCCTGACCAGAGTAAGTGGTGTCTCAGTATAGTTTTAATTTGCATTTCTTTGATGACTAGTGAAGTTGAGCATTTTTTCAAGTATCTGTTGGCTCTTGTGTGTCTTCTTTTGAGAAGTGTCTATTCATATCTTTTGCCCACTTTGTAACGGGGCTGTTTGTTTTTGCTCTTTTGGGCACATTTGAATTCCTTGTAGATCGTAGATGTTAGGCCTTAGTCAGACATACAGTTTGCAAACATTTTTTCCCAGTCTATGGGCTGTCTCCATGCTCTCTTGATGGTTTCTTTGGCTTTGCAGAAGCTTCTCAGTTTGATGAAGCCCCACTTGTCTATCTTATCTTTTATGGCATGGATACCCAGGGTTTTGATCAGGAATTGGTTGTCCAGTTCCAATTTCCATAAGAACATCTCCTGCATTTTCTAAGGTTCGTATAGTTTGAAGTTTTACCTTTATGTCTCTGATTCATTTTGATTGATTTTTGTGTATAATGATAGATAGGAGTTTTGTTTTATTCTTCTGCATGTGGTCAGCCAGGTTTCCCAGCACCATTTACTAAATAGGTTCTCCTCTCCCCAGTGATTGTTGGTGGAGACTTTGTAGAAGATGAGTTGGTTGAGAAATTAAGGTTTTGCTTCTGAAATCTCTATCCTTTCTATTGGTCTATATGCCTGCGCTTGCACCATTACCAGGCTTTTTTGATTATTGTAACTTTATAATAAAGTTTAAAGTCTGGAAGTGTGATACCTCCCACTTCGTTTTTTGTTTGTTTGTTTGTTTGCTGAGAATTGTTTTGGCTATTTGTAGTCATGTATGTTTCCAATTGAATTCCTGTGTTGTCATTTTCAGGTCTGAGAAGACAACTGCTGGTAATTTAATGGGTATTGCGTTAAATCTCTAAGGCCATACCACTCTGAACGCGCTGGATCTCATCAGAACGCTTCTAATATTTAAAGTCACATGTAACTTTTCTGAGGGGACCATCTAAAAGTTCTTTATTGTTGGGCTATTCTTGGTTTAAAAAAAAAAATTCCCCTGGTGTTTTCTAACTGGCAGTCTGCTCCCTGTGCATCCTCCCTTCATACCTAGAATACTCCAAGTACATTTTATTGGCCTCCAGTCAAAGAATGGCAGTCAGCTGATAAAACATTCAGTGTCATTTGCCATCTGGCTATTCTTCCATGGCTTAAGAATTATATGGTTTCTTTGTTTGTCATCAAACACAGTTTTTCAGTATCAAAAGAGGATCTCCTAATAACACAAAAAATATATAAATTGTCTTTCAGACTGAATTTGAAGTGTCAAACAGAGGATATACATTTTAGCTTATTTACCAAAATTATTAGTTTTAAGACTCTGGAAAGGCTCTCTCTTTGTGTACAGGTGGCTAATTTGCAGACACAATGTGGGTGATGCTGTAGGAAATAGCACAGAAAAAGAAAAGCAGGTCATACCAGCCAGAATCTAATACAGGACTTTTCAGCACTTTTCTTCAAACTTGGGCTTAATAAGAATCCACTAAAATCATCTGTAATTTTATAAAGATCTTAATGAGGTAAAACCATTCCTCATCCTAAAGCTTCATTTTTAAAAGCATTATAAAAATAATCTGTTTCTTGAAAATGCAGTAAGCTTTATACTAACTTTGTTGTCTTTTTAAGTTAAAATAATGAGCACATTAAAACTTTGAATTTGCGTGTTGTATCAGTTAACCTGGGAATCCATGATTCAGATAAGCAGACAAATATCAAGATTAAAAAGACATATCTTTATGCAAAATCTTAAAGGAATACCTGGGTGGTACAAACACGGAGGAAGTAAGGCAGAAGGGAGATTAAATTCCTGAAGATTGTCTGCTTGGAAAGGGATGCACCCAGAATTTTGTTGTAGTAGAAGGAGTGAGGAGAAATTGAATTAAATTGAATTGGGTAATAACACAATAATATTTGACACATCAAGATACCTTTAAAAAACACTAACTTTTTCTGAGCTAAGTTATGGATTAACGAACAAGAAATCATGTAGTTACACTCAGGTGGCAGTGATTAAATAGCACTTCAGTTTTTGTTTGTGTAAGTTCAACATGCAGTCTTTTCTCTTTCTGAAGCTTTCATCTCTTATAACAGGGTTCTTCTAGGGAGGCTTCGGGGCTAACATTGTTAGATGTACAGTTTCTGTATCTGGAAATTTTTTTTTATTTCAGTGGAGTTTTGTTTTATTGTGGTTGGTTTTTTGTGCTAGTTTGCTCTGTTGCTGTCATGGTCATACTCACTGTTGTCTACCAGGTCCCAATGCATCTTGAGTGTTAACAATACTCCCTTGCATTACCGGCTTTGGCTGTGGTGTCCAAAACCAGTGCCCAAAATATTCTCATATGTAAGTGATGCTTTCCTTGTGCCAGAACTCCAGTGGCTAAAACTCAACCCTAGAGTCATAAAAATGCAAGACTTTCTCAATGTTAATGTTACCCAAGGGTTACTTATTAGGAGTAGCTATTTTTTAAAAATCGCATCAATAATGCAATTTTAGTTTCTCTTCGTTGGCTTCCTCTGAATAGTAGGTAGTGAACTCTGGGGAGTACGTGACTATCTTGGGCAGTCTAGAGGGTTTGACTAAGCTCCAGGTTCTGAGGAAACACCTTTCTTCCTGAGACATTCCTTGTAGGCCTTCCGCGTGGGTCTTACAATAATGCTGTTTCATCACATTATCACCCCTGATCAGTACTCCTTTCCTCTCTAACAGGAGAATTTCAGTTCATCATTAAGGCTGGCTCACATCATGTCGAACATTATTTTCCCGCAGCAGATATAACACAAGAATGTTAATTAATTGGATAATTAGCTTGGCAATGGCAAAACAGTTTAGTGACTTAAATACTTTAGATCCACAACTTCGTTAATTATAAGGTCATACTTTTGAAGAATCCAGAAAGAGATCTATCTCTTTGTTTTTGTTTTCTATTTCCCTATATTCTCTGAATATGTGTCTGAATTTTTGAAAAGTTATATTATCCTTCTGTCATATGGATATTCTTATTAGAACTTATAATTAAATATCTCTTTGGCTTTGTAACTAAAGGAGCTTGAAGCAACATATAGAAATGCACCCAATTTCCATTAAGTTGTCTTGCTCACAGCTTTTAACATAAACCGAGTAACATATTTTCTTCAAGCAATTTGCATAACTTTTCTTCAATTTACAACTTCAAGAAGCTGTATATGAAATTCATACATGACCTGCTTGCCAATCAATCTACTGTAAATCCAGAGTTTGCAAAGCAATATAGTATTTATTTTATTTGACAACTAAATTTTATTTTAATCTAAAAAGGTGTTTGTGAGATTATTTGACTCTTCAAGAAATTTTATGCATGCAAAGATGTTATCATTATTCACATTAAGGAATCAAGTTCACCAAAATGCCATCGTCTTTATATTCAATTAAATTTTAAAAACTCTTTTCAAGCTGTCATTTTCTTTATAAAATCAAGTTCTAAAGAAATGAAATTTTAGAGAGAGTATGCATTAGAACAAAAATTGTATTCATAAAATAATTTTAAACTATGTATGTAGATGTGAGGATTTTATCAAATTCTATACAAAACTTGAATATTTGCTTAATTTTTAATTTTACAAATTACCTAAAAATATTTTTAATATCTACTCTGCAGAACACAGCACTCTTAATTCTTACAAGTCTTGTTCTGATAGCTATTTTTAGAAACTGGATGTTTTTATATTATTTGTTTGTTTTAAAATGCAAACCCTTATGAAAGCTGAACTTTACTTTGCAATATATTATTTATGGAAGCAATTTTAGTACACATTCTTTAAGACATTCATCCTTGAATTAATAGATGGCATATTTAATTAAAATATTTTGCAAATACAAAAATAAACACTTATAATAATATTAGGAAAATATGAAATATTTAAAAATTACCTATTTGCTTCAATAGATCAAAAAATTGAATAAATTGGTCTCTTGAATATTTTTATTCTTTAATAATTTTACATTTACATTTGTCAGTAAATTAGCTGTCAACCTTGTTGACAACTGGAGTCCCAGGTTGTTGAGTTATGCAAATTTAAATTGTACAGCTATCTGGAAACTGAGGCAAACGTACTCCCTTCCTTACTTGCTGACATTTAAGACTGGATGGGTTTGAAATGCAAGCCATAGTTATTTTATTTTCCAGTCAATTAAGAGGGTCACCTCTGTTAAAATCTCATACTCTAAAACTTTGGACTACTTGATAAATACATGAAAATTATATGCATTTGAATGGATCTTTCAGGCTTAGCATAGAGCAACAAAATGGCTAATAAAGCTTAATATCTTCCTTTTTAATGGCTTGATTTTTTAAAAGTACAAAATGCCAAAAGATATGAGTTTAAAATAGAATCTGAGATAAAAGCTGGGCTCGGTGTCTCAGCCTGTAATCCCATGCTTTGGGAGGCTGAAGTGAGTGGATTGCCTGAGCCTGCAGGTTCGAGACCTGCCTGGGCAACTTGGCAAGACCTCATCTCTACAATAAATCAAAAATTAGCCAGGCGTGGTAGCGCGCGCCTGTAGTTCTAGCTACTTGGAAGGCTAAGGCGGAAGGACAGCCGGAGCCCAGCAGGTTGAGGCTGCGGTGGCCAGGAGCAGCCACTGCACTCCAGTCTGGGCGACAGAGTGAGACTCCAACTCAAAAAAAAAAAAGAAAAAGAAAAAGAAAAAAGAAAAGAATCTGAGATAAAGCTAGAAATGGTAAAGATGAACACACCAATTAAAACTTCTTGGTATGATTTTCTTTGCATATGACTCACATTATGTTTTTCTTTTTCTTTCTCATATTTTTTATTATAAATTTGTATTATGGTGTAAAAGGTGTTGATGAAATATTGAAGTTATTATATATGAAACATCATAACATTTTGTAAGTTTCTCTAAGTCCTATTTTCTATTATATGGATAATTATGCTTTCATAAAATCTAAGAATTGATCATTCTTATTACCAATGCTGAGCCCCGAAATAATACTATTTTTAGTCAAAAGTAAAATTGGCAAAGATTTAGGCCATAGTATGAATTTCACAATTTACAGTGGTATTATAATTAATTTAATTCCATGGGGACAGTGACAAATTTGGGTAAAAGCTAAACTAGATGAAGTGGACTTATTTATAAAGGAGAATGTATGAATGTACACATGAATTGAGAATAAAACTAAAGATTAAAATGCAGATAAAGGATGTAAAAAAAAGTCTTTTGCTCTTCTTTCTCATATATATCCTTTCTTCCACTCTGACCTTCTCAACTCTTGGCTGCCACAAAATAATTTTTTAAAAATTTATTCAAAATTTACCTTTGACACAAAGTTTTTAATGGTCAGAGATGTGAGCAAGGAAATGCTAAACCCAAAGAGTCAAGTAATTTAACAAATTTATTTTATAAAGTATTCTTGTATATTATCACCATCTCATACAACCTAGTTTTCTGGAGCTTGTAAGAAATATCATGCATGTTTTTGTCACTGGAAAATCAGATGCAAATGGAGATTAAATAAATATTTGTCTGTCAGAATTTTTGTTCTTTTTGGCACTACGATGTTATTGAAATTTATCACAGTATCTGCACAAGATACTCCTTTGCAGTGAAGTTGAGAATGTTAAAGAGGAGACAGAGGAATAGAAAAGGCATTTGAAAGAGAACCCGAAAAATAGAAGATTATTGCATGGAAAGTCATTCAATTATTTACTCTAAGGAAAAAGAAAAAAATAAAATGAAATTAAAGATTTAAATTTATAATTAAGACAATATTGAGTGTTTTTTATGGTCTAGAATAAAAAGATAGAGTCTAAAGTCCCTTTGTAGATGTTCCTTGGGAGTAAAAAATAAGATGGTCGGTCATCTATTTTAGAAATAAATTTGGCTAAGGTACAAGACATAGACGGAATAATCTCTCAAGGTCCTTTTGTTCTGATCTTTAAATAGCTATTTTAAATGAAATCCGGAATTAAATGCTTGCTATGGCTTGCAATATCTTGGTGCACTGACCCAGGCTGTGTAACTTAATATCTATGAGTATTAATCTATTTTAACTAGACGGGAACAGAAAAAATGAATTGCAAAACATGTTAATGAGATCAAAGATCTTAATATATCTTGCATGTTTCCAAGACCCAGAGGTCAAAATCCAAAAGGAGGAGGAAAAGAGTTGAGGAAAATGAAAAAGAGCATCATTCAGAGTTTAGTCATTAGATGTAGATGCTGTGGATGAGGGACTAAACTTAATTGTATTTTACTGTGTATGTGATGAGAATACACTTCATTTGGAAAAGTTCCTTTCTATGGGTCATTATAACTGCACAAAGTTGCATTTTATCTGAATAAAGATTTTATTTCTTTAATATTACCCAAAGTAGCTATTTCTAATGATAGAAATAATACTCTGAATAGCAAAGATAATTTCTTTGAAACTGTTATTCTTACCAAGGAAAAAGTACCACTAACTTGGATTGAAACCCTATTATCAACTACTTTTTTAAAAACTATATTTCAAGATAACTCTTTAGTCATCATCTGTGTCACAAACTGATATCAAAAGAAAAATGAAACTTGAATTTTTGGAGATGGATCTGTAATAAACAAATTAATTCAGAATTTCACATTAAAAATAATGTTAGAAATACTTCACAACTTGATTTTTTGATTGATTTTATTTGCATTGATCTTATTTTATTATGTATACTATGTTAGTAATTACTATGATATATTTTAACATTAATAAAGTTAAACAGAATAACTGAAATTTGATAAAAGAAGTTGTAGGTAGGAGAAGCTACTTGAGAAAGTGGTTTAGGGAAATAAAATATCAAGTTCAATGTGTGTGTTTGTGTGTATGCATGTATATGCATCATGTACATTTTATCATTAAGAATTATTTCCAAAGAGTCCTCTCTAAAATGTACTCTAATATGGCCTAAAAATAATTTTTAACTTCAGCCCAACTTCCTACATGCCTACCAGCCAAGAATTCTGATTCTCTACAGATTTTTTCTCTCAGTTTCCAAAGTTTCCAGTATCCAAATGTGATCTCATTCCTCTATTCCTACCTTTACCTAGGGCTGGCACTGTCCACACTTACATCTCTTCCCTTCATTTTCCTTTGCATAAACAAATGTCTACATTCTTACAACCCAAGCATGCCAGTTGCCCTGTGTAGTCTGCTATTTCTGTCTCATGCACAAGTCAATAACTGCTGCCCTTGATTGGTTGTGTGCTCTGTGCCAGGCATTGTTCTACATCTTTGCATATACTGTCTCCATATTCATAGCAATTGTCTTTGGTGAGTACTGATATCATTTTTAATCAACAGTGGAGAAAAACTAAGAAGCAATAATATTTAAGAAACTGGACTGAGATGACTCAGCTAGTAAGTAGTGGAGCCAGAATTAGAACCCAGACAAAATTTAATTTCTTGCTTCTGCCTGTTCCATTCAAAATATACTGTGAACTGTTTCCTTTGAGCATATTGCAAACATAATTTCAATAGAAGAATTGAAAGCTCAAACTTGGCAAATAATTGACCTTGAGGTCTGGCTTTGAACCTGGAAGAGGGCTCATTTTCCACATCTAAATCTAAACCACTGCTCTGACACATTTAGTATAATGCTTCAGAAGTTACATTTCATTCCCTTCTAAAGATCACTTGGCCATAATTTTTCCTACTATATTCTGCTCATTGTACTGTTTTCTCTACTTTCTTGTCTGTTCACTAATGTTTCACTCCTAGACTGTTAATCCATTAAAATCTGTAATTAAAATTATTGAGAAAGGTAAGTTGATTCTATCTTATTCTTTAAAACTATTTTTATTTTAATTTTGAGAACCCAGTGAGATCTGGAGATTAAAACATTGAATTTGAAGTGAAAATTCATGGATTTTAAAGTTGATTCTGCCACTAAGTGCTAGGTAACACTAGGTAAATTACTACTTTGAGATTTAACAATTCATCTGTAAAACACAATATTTAGCCTTCACAAATTTTGGAGTTATTTATTGGCCCTATTACCTTGAATTGGTTATATTTGCTATGTTCTTAATTCAATATTAATCTATTTTAACCTTTGTCAAAAATTCACCTGAATATATAGACTTTAAATATACGTTGCATCAAGGTAACTCAAATGATTAAAGGAAATATACATACGAAATGATCTCTCATTGCTATTTCTTATAATGAAGAGAGGGATACAATGGAGCAGATGATTTTCTGCATCTGTCTTTAACTTGTGTAACTGTGGATTGGCTTATGTCATTTGTTTACTAGAAAGTTGGAGAAGAATTGAGTTAGCTCAGAAACCTGATTTGGTTTGTAGGCATATGATATACAAACCAACCTAAAAAGCCAATGCTAAGTGAGTTAGCAGACAAATGATGCTATAGGAACACTTTCAACTCCTTGTGCTATCCCAGGTGGAACAATTAACTATTGCTCTGAAGAGTTTTACAGGTATGTTTTATTTATGTGTTATGCTCAATCCCAGTTCAGTCATATTACTTTGCTATTTGCCACCAATTATCCAGAGATACACTGAACTTTGTAAGCCAAATTAAACCATCTGTTATATACATAAAACTCTGAATTTTTTGAAATGTTTTCAATTCAGAAAAAAAATGAATGTTTACATTTACTAAAAAATCCTGGTGATTTGCAACCATCATTTCAAATCTGTTTCTATAAAGTTGCAATATACATAGAGCCAATGAATTTGGGAGTATGTTAACTATTCTTCCAAATTATTTATCTTCCCTAGTGTAAGAGTGATCAGAGACCTCACCAAACAAGTTTTAAAGGCCAGGATATCAGCCCTAGCAGTTTGGCTGTTAATTAAAATATAGCTATAATCGAAATTCACTCTGTAAACACTGTTAAGACAGAAACATACACAGATAAATATGATGCATTATAAGAATTGTGAAAATTGAGGTTGATCCAAAGCGATGTAAGTGCACACTGGATGATAGGATTAGGTTTTTATGGAAGGGATGAGATGGGATGCCACTTTTTTAGAGTGGGCCCTGAAGAACGTAGTCCAGCAAGCATGCAATAGGACATGGTCATTCATTAATTTAAAGCAGAAAAGATCAAGTAGTACATTGGCAGAGAAGCTAGCCCTGTGTTTCTCTCAGAACTGATACACAGTTCAGAATGATGTAAAATTCACTCCTGCCTGAATGTATAGAACTCTATAAATTTCTCATTCAGGGTATGACCATATCTCTCTTCCTTGTCTCCAAGTCTGTAGCCTCTAATCTTTTCTAACTGATTTATGTTCTTTTGACCAAATCATTAGCCTAGCATTTCATCAACTAAACTCTACTTTTCACCACTCTCTTCAAAAGTCACCCATTGGTTTCTCTGTTAGGGATAACCCACATCCTGCATTTTATAATAAAGTTTGTTGCTTACCTATCACTGATCTGGGTACTACAAGAGGGCAAAGAGCAAATGAGTCTTGTTCACTTTTGTAATCCTGTTATCTTTAATGATGCCCAGAATATAATAAGCTCTCAAAACTATTTTGAAAAGGAATGCTTGTTCATGATTATCTCTCTGAGAGATTCAACTTATTATCCCGCCCATTGATAAAAAATATTTATTTTTCTATCTTTATTATTAGTTTCTCCTGTTTCCATACTAGTCTGAACAGTTAACCCACCAAATGTGTCTCTCATTACTTAAATTTTGTCTTAACTGAGGTGTGCACTAAATGCTCTGAGACTCTTTTCAAATTCTTGTTTATTTCTCACATCCTGATCCATACACACAGATTTTCTCTCATACAGTAGGGAGGATTTGAAATGATGCCAATTAAGCTGTTTCTTTAATAATCTCCTATGAAATACTTCAGAATAATATTAGAAATTCTACATGTATACACATCTCTGGGTTTCAATAAGATTCATGTTTATAGAAATGAGAATTAGACAACTTGGAGTTTATGCATATTGAGTTATTCAGCCTGGGATGGTATAAAAAAATACCATAAACCGGGTGACTTCTTAAACAACAAGCACTTATTTCAAGAATTTTGTAGGTTAAAAATTCAGAGATCAGAATTCTGACGAAAATCCTCTTCCTTGCCTGTGGAAGGCTAATTTTGTATAGTAGCCTCACCAATTGGCTAGGTTAGAGGGTGGAATGAAGAGAGAGAGAGAGAGAGAGAGAGAGAGAGAGAGAGAGAGATCATCATTTGTGTTTATTTGAATTATTTACTTTGCCCAGACTGGAGTGCAGGGGATCCACGGCTCACTGCAGCCTCAACCTCCTTGACTCAATTGATCCTTCTGCTTTAACCAGTCAATTAGCTGGTACTACAGGTGTGTATCACCACACCCAGCTAATTTTTGTGATTTTTTTTGTTCAGACAAGGTCTAGCTATGTTAACTAAACTGATCTCAAATTCCTGGGTTCAAGCTATTCTCCTGCCTCCACCTCCCAAAGTGCTGGGATTACAGACACTAATTCTATCACAAAGACTTCAATCTCATGACTACCCGCCTTCCAAAGGTCCCATCATCAAATACCATCACATCTGGCATTAGAGCTTCAACATATGAATTTGAGGGATACAATTCAGTCTATAGGACACATGTGTATATGCACATGTGCACACACACATAATTTTTTCCTGAGTTTGTGATCTGCAGTTATACTCCTGACCTATCTCTTTGTTCCAACCAAGAGTGGACCCCAGGGAGTCTTGGGACATATTAAAAAAGTCTTCTAGGTTAAAATTGTTTTCATAACACTGATGAAAACATTTGCCTTTTTCACTCCATTGTTATTTGCATTGGTTGTGCAAAATCAGTGATTTGTAAAACTCCTGATGGCTTAGCATGAATCAAGACAGTAGCCTTTGAATAAAGAAATGCACTTATGCAATTGTTTGAATTGTGAATTGAATAGCCATTTTTAAAAATAGGGTACCAGTTTTTACTTGAAAGAGTAAGTTTCACACAAACTGGTTAATCAGAATTTGGAACAGAACAGGCATTTTCTTAAGAAGAGTGAAGTAAGTCTGTCACTTCAAGGAAATAACTGACAGGATTTGTTAGTAACGGTAAAATTTAAGCTTTCAAGCATCAAGTTAGAATTTTGTAAAAGTTGTTTGCATCATTGAAAGCCTGACAGCTTCAAGATTTTCAGATGACTCTGGTGACTATATTAACAAATGTGATATTTTAATGTTGTGTAATGAAATGTGTCAATATTTGGAAGTCTTGCATGTTTCAGTGAACCGATATTTTCCAACTATCAATATATTTTGTCACAAAATTATGCATGGGTAAAAGATTCAAAAGGGAAAATACACTTTAAATTGTAACAGAAAATACAAATTTCATTAACGTGTTTTTAGGTTTTCCCAGTGCAATTAACCTCTAAAAAACTATACATGTTGAATTTTGGTGTAGTATTAAGGAAAGATATTCAAAATTATTTTATATAGTCTATTAAAATATTGCTCTCTTTTATAAATATGTATCTGGAGGACACGTTTTATCTGTAGACATCCATAAAAACATGTTGAAATACATTGAATAGAGAAGCAAATATAAGAATTTCGCTACCTTCTGCTAATCCACACCTTAAAGAGATTTACAAAAACATTGTGCTAAACTATTTTTCTCATTAATACCTTTTGGATTGGAAAATAATTCTTTTATAAAAATATGTTACTCATGTCAACATGTAATGGGTTTATTGTATTATTTAAATAAATTAACAAATATATTTTTAATCTATTGGTTTTAATTTCCAATATAGTAAATATTGTTAGATATAAGCCACCTAAAACAAAAGTTTTCTTGAGGTGATTGTAAATTTTTTTTCTTTTTGTGAGTGACTGTATGGATAATTCTGCATGTGCTTCTGTGAGTAAATTTTTAAGAGTGAAAGAGTTCCTATGGCCAACATTTTAAGGACTGCTACTCTAGAATACATTTTACTTTGTAGTATATCTATCAAAAGAGGCACACATTTTGTTTCATTATCACAAATTTTAAAGTTTAAATAGACAATTTGGAGAAGAGCCCCTTGAAATATTCCTGTATTTGCTCATTATTCTCATTAAATTTATTTTATTATCTATTTTTTCACGAAGAGTTTTTTTTTAACTCTTCTCATGTTTATTCAAATCTACCATCTATATTTCTATAACTTGATACATATCACTCTGTTTCTTTGCACATATATATATATATTTATTTGTGTGCATGTGTGTGTGTGTTTGTGTGTGTGTGTGTGTGTGTGTGTGTGTGTGTGTGTGTGTGTGGTGATTATTTACTCAAAGTCCTTCCCAACTTGCACATGCTTTAAACAATTTAGATCTAACTATTATTAGCATTTAAATATCTCAAAACTCTTTCCCAAAACTTTTCCAAATCATAGATTTTGCTATTTCTGGAAAATGAAATGCGAGCACAATTCCAGTTGTTTCTCCTCCACTTTAACTTTTACTTCATTTTCTCTACTTATGCAGCCACATGCCCGTGTTCACCCATAACATGGCTGCATGCCAGACATTGCTAGCCCTCTAGAAACATCACATCTCCAGCTTCCTATAAAATTTTTGTAATTTCATAGAACTCAATTTGTGGACAACTAAAATACTTAACCTTGGGAACCACAAAGAATGAGAGAGAATGAAGATGATAATTTTAGCCTTTTCTTTCAGCAACACAGCTTTCCTGACATTTCTCAGGCTGAGCCTATGGCTCTCTTTGTAGACTCAGTGCATACTTTTCCTCACATTGCATTTTTGTACTTCAATCTCCTTTTTTACTTATTTGCCTTCCTCACCAGACTAGTAGTATTTTGAGTGCATAGATTATATCTTCATAATTTAATTCATATCCAAGTACTGAGTCTGGAATATAAACATAATTCCATAAATGTTGACAGATTTCATAAGCAAATGATAAACTGATCAAAGTAAAACTAAAGGAGGTGAAATGGATCATCCAATGTCAGAGCCAAGATTATTTCTGCATATTTTTTGAAACTTTTATTTCCTGAAACTTTCTTGGACTCTGTTGGGTTTACCTGTCATAACAAGTACCTGAGAAACATACCTTAAGCACTTAAATAAGATATCAGCAGCCAGATATTGGGCAAAAGACGTACACTGCCTTCACTTGACCCCTATAAATTAAAACATTTCCCATCACATAAACCTTAATCTTTTGTTTTTTGCTTTGAAAACCATTGAAATTAGATCTGAATGACCCTCAAGTTTTTTTAGTAGTTTTGATTGCTGACCCTAAACAGGCTTTTCTAAAGTGATTAACAACTCTGTGTTCACCTCTTTCTCAAGTTCATTTAGTAGTTACTTTCTTCTAGTCTTTGTCCTTAGCTCAAGCACACCTGTGAACCACCAAATTGTAATGACATAGTTTATCATTCAACAAATAGTTATTAAGCAAATAGCATGTGAAAATTATTGTACAAATGACAGCAAAATAGTTGGGGAAGGAAGATTGGCACTTAACTTTAAATCAGTGTCCTTAACCTCAAGGGGACATTATAAAGACCTTGAAAACCTAAAAGTCCCCATGCCCAGTCTGTTTTCTAGACCAATTAGATTAAAAATATCAGAACATATAATTCTGTGATCAATATTTTTAAGCACCCAAGTGATTCTGATAGTTAGCTGAATTTGAGAACCCTGAGGTAAGGGAAAAAGGATGAAAGTTATCATCTTGTGTCCAATAGCTTATAACTAAGAATGTAGACATGAATCTCAATGCAAGCCTGTCTAACTTCAGATATATTATTTCTACCCCTCTGCCACTTATAGTAAAAGAGAGAGCAGAGAGACACAGATAATTATAGTGTAAGGGAAAAAAGTAATAACTTTAGAATAACATAAAAATGTTTTAGTAGCTGTGTAAGTGTTATTATTTTGGCTGTATCACAGAAAGCTTTATGATACAGTAAGGCTATATATTGGTAATTAAAGGAACCTCAATTCTTTTATTAAAAGTTGTGTTTCTTACACTACCAACACTTCTGACACCAAATGTGTATTTTTCCACACCAAATAATCCTCCAATTCTCTGTAGACACTGACTGAGTGTCCTACAATTCATTTCAATTCTAACCTTACCTACCCAGAGTTTAGCATCAGAACCTACAAGTTAAAGACTCGCTTCCACAAGACTATCCCCACTTCAGATGTCAATGCAAGTCTGGGCCTCATTTCTGACTTCTGACTGACAGGCTGTAAAGTAGGAGTTCCCACAATCCCCTCGTCATGATTGATAATTTGCTAAAATGTTCTCCAAACTCAGGAAACACTTTGCAGTTTATTATACAATTCAGGAGTTTATATACAGGCTCAGCAGTTTATTATACAACTCAGGCATAACCAGATGAAAGAGATGTACAGGACAAAGTATGGTAGCGGTAGTGGTGGCAGTGGAAGATGTGTCAAGGAGCATCCATACCCTCTCCAGGCGTTCTGTCTTTCTAGTATCACTATGTATTCATCAACCATGAAGCTTCCTGAATTCCATTGATGAGTCTTCATAGGTTCCTTTAGATTGGCCATTGATGATTGAACTCAATCTTCTCTTCCTGCAGGTTGAGGGTGGGGCTGAAAATTCCAAACATCTCATCACATGATTGGTTCCTCTGGCAACTGGTTCTCATCCTAATGCTATTTGGGGGCCCACCAATAGTTAACTCAATAGCATAAACTCAGGTATGTTTGAAAGGGGGCTTATCATGAAAAACAAAAGATGTTCTTCTCACTTCTATCATTCAAGAAATTGAAAAGAGGTTAAAAGCTCTGTGCCAGAAACTAAAGAGCAGAAACAAAATGTATATTTATTATGTTATGTTAATATCAAGGGAGAAGAGAGTAACACAGATAAAAGCAAATAAAAGAGAGAGTATAGTACAGAGTATTTGGTACAGTAGAGTATATATAGAGGAAGATAGAGTACACACACACACACACACACACACACACACACACACACACTATTTAGATTAAGAACAATGAAGCTGCATATTGACTGCTTAAGACAGGTCCAATCTAAAGAATGCCAGTAGTTGCAGAGATTGGCAAATTCTAGTAAGCTTCCCAGTAAGTGACCTGGAGTGTTTGAACTAAGGAGAGATGTCAAAACTGCAGATGGTGATTAAAGAATCATCTTTGGGCGCGATGTTTCAACATGTGGAGTGCAATGGTAACAAATTTAGAAACTTGAGCGACAAAGGGGAAGGTTTGATGAAGAGAGAAGAAAATCCATTATTGAATGAGAAGAGTATAGTATAAACAAATCTAAGAGTCATGAAAGCTCCAGACACAAGAAGAAATTGAGAGTCCTGTGCTCTAATAGGTCAAGAAATGAGTGATTAAAGATATCATTTGATTTGCTGGCAAGTTGGTTACAGGTAATATTTTAAGAGCTAGGAGACTGAATAAATTTAATAATTCAATTACTAGTAAATTAAAAAACTCAATAAAAAGTGTACCATTCTATTCAACATACTGACTTTCAAGAAAAAATAGAGAATGTTAACCCAACAGATCCCATATTGATAGAATAATACTTTTGGGAATTACATGTCTCTCTCCCAACTACATACAATATTCATCTGCAGTCACATATGATAACCATCTCTTTATCCTACCATTGTCCATGCTAGTAGAAACTCTGACTCTCAGGAGTCAGGAAGATGATAGCTGAATCAGTCAGACTATGCGAGTTCTGGTGTGAGTGAGGGGGTGTATGGGAAATTTTGTGTACATGCTGGTAAGTGAGTGGGCATGTGAGTGGCTGACTCTGTGAGAGCTAGGGAACTAGCAGCCAGGGCTCTCCTGGTGCAATGACTGGTACTACAGCTGCCAGGCTTGGACTCTAGTGATTCTCAAGATGAAGAAGCCAAATGCCATTTGTTTGTTTGTTTTTTAAATCAACAAAACCCTTCCTGGAAAGAAAATGCTGGGGGAGACTTAGTCAGGGCTTGTGAGCAGGTGGACAGGGTCCTTATGAGCAGGTGTAACAGCTGGCAACACAGTTTCTCTGCTTGTTTCCTGTCTCTTCCCAGGTAACAGAAGCTGAGCAACATTTTTTTTTAAACGGATGAAAGTTTTCCTGTGAAGAAGTGGTGGGGAGAGACTACTGCCCCGGGCTCTGGCTTACCACCGCAACAGGAAAGACTTTCATCTCTAGGCTTTGCCCTATCACTTCAGCACCTGCATGGGAACTGGCAGCAGGGGCTGCAGAGGGAGTCCAGAGGCAGAATCCCATGGCAGAGGAAAAGAGGGGCACCCTGTTACCATCTTGAAGTCAGGGCAGGAAAGTGCTCCAACTTACTCACCATGAAGCCTCAAACCTGATCTCTGTGACTGGCAGATCAACTACTCAGGGGTTGATCATGACCCAGAGGCAATATCCTGAAAGCACAAACTTTGGAGGGACCTGACGAGTGCTGAGACCAAAGAGCTCCACCTCCTACTCTAATTCAGTCACAGGACAAAGGGTGTGGCCAAAAAAGGACGAGGAAGGACTCCAAAGAGATCAGTGGTGAGTCTGGGGCTGACCCAAACCACCTCTTCCTCAGCAATCCTCTTAACATCAGATCCACAGAGTTGGGCCATGACTGAGAACAACAAACCCAGGTGAAACCTGGATGTCAGTCACAATAGGAGAACTCCATTCCAGGATAGGCCTGACTGGGGCAACCCCCCACAAATACATTCCCAGGAAAGAGACAATCCCACACATCCCCACTGGAGGCGATCTCCCTGACCATATGACAGTGGGAGGAGAGAACTGCAGTCCCACACACATTCACAGCCCCTCCTCCTTCTTTGCTCTGGACATGGAAAGAGAGTGAAAGAGCTGGAAGCTCTGCAGGAAAGACCAGATTAGAGGAACAATTATGGAGCCTGCCATAAAATTTTTTTTAAAAATTTTAATTTTTTAAATTTTTTTCCTGTTTGTTTGTTCATCTATTTTTAAATATTTTTACTTTGTTCATGAATGTGTATGTGAGGGTCAGATTTGCATCCTCCAATTTTTTTCTTTTCATTTTTTGCTTATTTCTTTTTTGTGTGTATTTTCTGTTTATTTGTGTATATGAATGATTGATTATACAGCTTTCAATTTTTTTGTTGTTGGTTTATTTTAGCTCTTTTGTTCTTCAATTTTTATTTATTTGCTTATTTTTTTCTTGTTTTCCTGTTTTTCTTCTCTATTCACTTTGTGCTAGGTTGTGTGTGTGTGTGTGTGTGTGTGTGTGTACAGTTTTCTTGGGTTTTTATTGTTGATGATTGTTTTGTTTCACTTTGTTGTTATTCCAGTTTGTTTTGAGAAGTCTGTGTTTGACTGTGTGCATTTGTTCAATTGCTTTTTTGCATTGGTTTCTGCTTTGCATCATCACATAGAGCGATGGGGAAGATCAGTCTCAGGAAACACAGACCACAATAAGAGAATATTGCAATTGGCAAGTAGTGTCTGAATCCTAGTGCCCCATCTTCTATTTTATTCAGCATTCAAAAAACTGCAAAAGACAGCAAATCTTCCCACCCATCATCCTATTTCAAAATAAAACAAATCCAGAGCCTGCATCAGGGAAGAATAGAGAGCTGAGTAAACATCAGAAGGGAAAGTCTCTCCCGCTGACATTGAATAACAGTACAAAAGAGAAAAACAAGAGACTTGTAACAAATGAGCAAATGCCACAGGCAATTTCAAGTGTAACAAAGAGAAAACTCTTGAAAAATCAAACCTCCGTGTCCAAACAATAGAAGTCAACAATGACTGGCCCCAGAATATGACAAGGATTAGAGATTGAATGGAAAGAGTAAATGATACTCAAGAAAGACAGAAGTAACACTGAAAGAACTTGTAATAGAGAGTTTTGCAATAAAAAATTTCATCCAGGAAATAAATAACAAGATGACAAGCATGGAAAGCAGAATTAATCTAGTTGAAGAAAGAATCTCAGAACTTGAAGACCACAACATGGAAATAGCATGATCTGTAAAAACAAAGAAAGACTCAGAAAGAACAAAGCCTACAAGAGATGTGTGATTATATCAAGAGACCAAACCTATGCCGATTTTTGTACCAGTAGAAAAAGGGAAATGGAGAACAACTTGGAACAAGTATTCCAAGAGGTAATTCACACCAGAGCTGTGACCAGCCAAGCAGAAGAAATATGGAGAACCCCACAAGACACTGAATGAGAAGAACAACCACTAGACACATAGTAATTCACCTACACAAAGAAAGCACAAAATAAAAAATCTTATAGCAATACGAGAGGCAGGTCAAACTACTTACGGGGGAAAACCAATCAGAATAGCAGCAGAAACATTACAAGCAAGAAGGGACTGGAGTCCAATATTCAAAGTCCTCAAAGATAAAAAATTTCCAACAAGAATACCCTACCCAGCCAAACTCAGCTTCATCAGTGATGGAGAATTAAAATCCTTCCCAGACATCCAATCCCTAAGAGATTATGCAGCATCCAGAACAGCTCTACAGGAGACACTTAAAAAGGTACTAACAACAGAAGAAAGAAAAAAATGAATGACCACACTTCTCAAGAGAACATCAGAGCACAGAATCAACAGAGAATACAGTGCAACAAGAAACTTGAAAACACACACACACATCAACCTCAAAGCCAAAAGAAGATAAGCAAAGAAAAAATTTTTATAAGAACCTCACGACAGTTATAAACAATCACATTTCAATAATCAGCCTGAATGTGAATGGACTAAATGCACCACTGAAAAGACACAGAATGACAAACAGGTTAAGAAACCATGACCCAATTATTTGCTGCATCTGGGATCTCATCTCAACACAAGGGTCACACACAGACTCAAAGTTAAAGGATGGAAAATGAGTTTCCAGGCAAATGGATCACAAACTAAGGCAGGAGTTGTAATCTTAATATCAGACAAAACATTTAAGCTATCAAAAGTTTTAAAAGATGTAAAAGGACACTACATGATGATAAAAGTCTCAATACATAAACAAGAAATATCCATCCCAAACACATATGCACCCAACACAGGAGCACCAGCATTTATAAAGCAACTACTAAGTAAACTAAAAAAAGATATTGACTCAAACACTATTATAGCAGGGGATGAAAATACCCCACTAACAGTGCTAGATAGAACATTGAGGTAAAAAAAAAACCAAGAATATCTAGAACCTAAACTTTATACTTGACCAAATGGACTTAATAGATACCTACAGATTATTCCACCCAACCACCACAGAATATGCATTCTATTCTTCACCACATGGAACATACTCCAAGATCGATATAATCCTTGACCATAAATCAAGCATAAACAAATTCCATAAGGTGGAAATCTTACCATGAACCTTCTCAGACTACAGTAGGTAAAAATAAATATCAACACCAATAAAATTTCCCCAAAACTCACAAAGACATTGACACTAAACAGTATGATGCTTAACAACTACTAGGTCAACACTGAAATCAAAAGATTCCTGGAAATAAATGAAAATAAAGAAACATCTTACCAAAACGTCTGGGATGTCATGAAATCTGTTCTAAGTGGGAAATTTATATCTCTATGATCATGCATCAAGAAAACAGAAAGATCACAAGTAGAGAGCCTAAAAAATCACCTAAAGGAGCTGGAAAGAGAAGACCACCAAAACTCCAACCTAAGCAGAAGAATCCAAATCACCAACATAAGAGCCCAAATTGGGACAGAGAAGACAAAAATATCATAGAAAAAATCAACAAAAGAAAAAGCTGGTTCTTTGAAAGAATTAACAAGATCAATGGTCCCCTAGCCAGAATGACCAAGAAAAAGAGAGAAAAAGCCCAAATAAACAGAGTCAGAAATACAAAAGATCAAATCACAACTAACCCTGAAGAAATAAAAAGATTATCAGAGATTACTATGTAGACCTATATGGAAACAAACTTTATAACCTAAATGAAATGGAGGACTTTCTGACATCACACAACCTCACCAGGTTGAAACAAGAAGACATTGAAAAACTAAATGGGCCAATAACAACCCAGAAAATTGACTCTATCATACAAAAACTACCTACCAAAAATAAAAAATAAAAAATAAAGCACTGCACCGAATTGCTTTCCGGCAAAATTCTCCAAACATACAAGGAGAAGTTGATACCAATCCTATTAAAAATATTCCAGGCAATTGAGAAAGATGGAATTTTCTCCAAATGATTTTACGAAGCTAACATCACACTGATACCCAAACCAGGTAAATATCAACAACAAAAAAAGAGAACTATAGGTCAATATCCATTATGAACACAGACACAAAAGTCTTCAACAAGGTTCTAGCAAATAAGATTCAAAAACACATCTCAAAAATCATCCACCAAGATCAAGTAGACCTTATCCCCAGGATTCAGGGCTTGTTCAACATTTGCAAGACCATAAATGTAATTAAATATATCAACAGATGTAAAAACAAGAACCACATGATTGTATCATTAGATGTAGAAAAAGCTTTTGATAAAATTCAGCAGCCCTTCTTGAAAAAACCCTCAAACACCTAGGCATAGTAGAAACATACAGCCGGGCTCAGTGGCTCAGCCTGTAATCCCACACTTTTGGGAGGCTGAGGTGAGTGGATTGCCTGAGCCCGCGGGTTCGAGATCCGCCTGGGCAGTGAGACCTCATTTCTACAATAAATCAAAAATCAGCCAGGCGTGGTAGCGCATGCCTGTAATTCTGGATACTCGGAAGGCTGAGGCGGAAGGATCACTGGAGCCCAGCAGGCGAGGCTGTAGTGGCCAGAAGCAGCCACTGCACTTTAGTCTGGGTGACCGAGTGAGGCTCTAACTCAAAAAAAAAAAAAAAAGAAAAAAGAAACATACCGCAAAATGGTAAGTACCATTTACAATAAACCCACAGTTAACATATTGCTAAATGAACATAAACTGGAAAGATTTCCCCTGAAAACTGGAATAAGACAAGCCTGGTCACTCTCACCTTTCTTGTCCAACATTGTGTTGGAAGTTCTAGCAAGGGCAATTAGACAAGAGAAGGAAATCAGGGCTATCCAAATAGGAAAAGAGGAAGTCAAGTTATCCCTCTTTGCTGATGATATGATCTCATACCTTAAAAATCCAAGAAAATCTTTCAGAAACCTGCTTTCACAGATAAAGGACTTTGGCAAAGTCTCAGGGTACAAAATAAATGTGCAAAAGACAGTTGCATTCCTATACACCAACAACAAGCAAGCAGTGACCCAAATTAAAAGCACAATCCCATTCACATTAGTCATAACAAAAATGAAATATCTGGGCATCTTAACCAGAGAAGTAAAAGACCTTTACAGTGAGAATTACAAAACACTGCTCAAAGAAATCCAAGAAGATACAAACAAATGGAAAAATAGTTCATGTTCATGGATAGGTAGAATCAACATTGTTACAAAGTCCATTCTACCAAAGGAAATCTACAGATTCAACACAATACCCATTAAGTTACCAACATCATTCTTTTCAGACCTGGAAATGATAATACAGAAATTCATATGGAAACATAAACAACCACGAATCAATCCTTAGCAAAAAACAAAGCAGTAGGTATCACACTTCCAGACTTCAAACTTTACTATAAGGCTACAGTAATCAAAACAGCCTGGTTTTGATACAAGAACAGGCATATAAACCAATGGAAAAGGATAGAGATTCCGGAAGCAAATCCTCAATTTCTCAACGAACTCATCTTTGACAAAGCCTCCAACAAACACCACTGGGGAGAGGAGAACCTATTCAGTAAATGGTGCTGGGAAAACTGACTGATCACATGCAGAAGATTGAAACAGGGCCCTTACCTATCACCATATACAAAAATTAACTCTAAATGGATCAAAGATCTAAATGTAAAACCTCAAACTATAGGAGTCTTAGAAGACACAGGCAGCATCGTTATGGAAATTGGAACTTGTAACCAATTCCTGATTAGAACCCTAAGTGCCCATGCCATAAGAAATAAGATAGACAAGTGGGACCTCATCAAAATGACAAACTTCTGCAAAGCAAAAGAAAACATCAGCCCACAAAATTGGAAAAAATATTTGCCAACTGTATATCTGACAAAGGCCTATCATATAGGATCTACAAGGAACTCAAACGTACCAAAAAGAAAAAAAAAGCCCCATTAAAAAGTGTGCAAAAGACATGAATAGACACTTCTCAATAGAAGATATATGGGTAGCCAACAGACACATGAAAAAGTCTCAGCCTCACTCATTATCAGAGAAATGCAAATCAAATCCAAATTGAGATACCACCTAACTCCTGTAAGAATGGCCATCATTAATAAAATAACAGATGCTGGCGAGGATAGATAGAATAAGGAATGCTTCTACACTGCTGGTGGGAATGCAAAGTAGTGCAACCTCTTTGGAAGAGAGTGTGGTGATTTCTGAAAGAACTGAAAATTGACCTTCCATCTGACCCAGCAATTTCCTTATTGGGAATATACCTGTAGGAACTCAAATCATTCTACAAAAAAAGATACCTGCACACATATGTTTGTTGCAGCTCTAATTCACAATAACAAAAACAGAACCAACCATGCTGCCCATCGAAGGTGGACTGGATTTTAAGAAGTGGTACATATACACAATGGAATATTTGCAGCCATAAAGAAAGGCAAACACATGAATTCACAGCAACTTTGATGGGTTTAAAGTTGATAATTTGCAGTGATCTATCACAGAAACAAAGAACAGAGCACCATATATTCTCACTCATTATCAGACCTTGAACAATTATCATAATACTATAAGAATGGTATTGGTAGTAGTGGGAAACTGTTGGGCGGAGAGGGGGGAGGTGGGATTGGCAGTTGAGGAAAACTGCCAGGGGAGAGAGGGGAATACCTCATCAACAAGGGTACCTGCATAATCAACATTTGTATACCTAACCCTGAATTTTACCCCACATCTTTATAATATTTTTTTTTTTTTGAGTTGGAGTCTCACTCTGTTGCCCAGACTAGAGTGCAGTGGCCGCTCCTGGTCACCGCAGCCTCGACCTGCGGGACTCCGGCGATTCTTCTGCCTCAGCCTTCCAAGTAGCTGGAACTACAAGCGCGCGCTACCACGCCCAGCTCATTTTTGATTTACTATAAAGATGATGTCTCTCCAAGTTGCCCAGGCGGGTCTCAAACCCGCGGGCTCAGGCAACCCACTCACCTCAGCCTCCCAAGGCACGGGATTACAGACTGAGCCACCAAGCCCAGCTGTAAAATTTTTTTTTTTAAAAGAAACTCTGTTATATTCTCAGAGCACTTTGTATAGGCCCAAATGATAGCAGTACATTTTGTATTTGTTTATTTTCCATATATGTTTCCCAACTGGCCTATGAACTCCTAAGAGCAAGCTCTATGTTTTACTCACCTCAACAACCACAGAAACTAATCAGAAACCAATAGATGACCTGATTTAATCATTTCTCATTTTTATTGCAGTTACTCATTTTAAAAGTATCTAAGAAGTTAGAACAGTATTTACTCCAGATAATTATTTATCAGAATGGTGGAAGAAAATGGAAAAAATGAGATGTTGAAGAGTTATTATTATATTTATTTGTATAAAAGTGCTGGGATAAAAATATGAAAATAATGTTTTGCTGACAGTAGTAAAACAAGTGGAAGATTACTTTTTAAATTATTTTTATTTTAAAGATGTGAGGTACTATTCAGGATTAGGTATGCAAGTAGTCATCATACTGGTAAATTTTGGGTGTCCCTTTGATCTCATTTCACTTGGTTTGAGATCAGGCACCCTTATTCATGTTATGTGCTCCCTCCCCTCCTCTGACAGTTTCTGGCTACTGCCAATCCCTTTCTTATAATATTATGGTAAATGTTCAGGTCCACTAATGAGTGAGAACATGTGGTACTCAGCTCTTAGTTTCTGTGATAGATCACTGAATATAATATTACTATAAGGCTACAATAATCAAAACAGCCTGGTATTGGTACAAGAACAGGCTTAGAGAACAATGGAACAGGATAGAGATTCTGGAAGCAAAACCTCAATTTCTCATCTAACTCATCTCAATAAAGTCTCCACCAACAACAACTGGGGACAAGGGAAAATATTCATTCAATGGTACTAGGAAAACTGGCTGACCACATGCAGAAAATAGTAAGAGGACCCTTACCTATCACCATACCAAAAAAATCAACTCTAAATGAATCAAAGACCTAAACATAATACGTCATACTATAAGAATCTTAGAAAACACAGAAAATACCCTTATGGGAATCAGAATAGGCAACGAATTCCTGATCAAAACCACAGAAGTCCAAGCCATAAGAGATAATATAGACCAATGGGACTTAATAAAACTCAAATATCACTTTTTATTAACCATTCATGACTTTTGATTTACATTTCACTGTTCCCTAAGCTAGTCTATAAATCTAGAGGGTCTATTTTAGATTTTGGAGTTGTTATCCACTCTCTCAAGAAATGGTGCTCTGTAACAAATGAAAGGAGTTTTAAAAGAATGATGAAAAATGCACATAAATGCTTTCAAGTCCTCTTAAAACACAAACTTCTGTAATGCAACATCGATTCCAAAATATCAGTAAATAAAATACTGGATGTTCTCATAGTGACAAGGCAGCTTTAGGGAGGAAGTAGTTCTGACTATATTAAATTGCTACTCATCTATAACAAAGAAAGACATTTGGCAGGGATAGATTTGGCAAGATGAACTTACAATATCCAACAAGAAGATAGACTCCTGGACTGACAAAAGTATGTGGAAAAGAGGCCTTCTCTTCTAGACGTCACTCTTCACCATGAGCTGTCCTCTGGCTATGGTTGAATACAAAAATTAATGAATTGAGATAACTCCTTGAACATTAAGTCTAGGACTCTTGCATGGTCCTTACTTTTAAGTGGTGTAACAAAGACAGCAATTGATTCTATGTGGAAGTTTGCTATGCATCCATGACATATTGACTAAAACATCCCTGTATTAATGAAAGTATTCAGAATAAAAGAATTATATTTAGAAATAAAATAAACAGCCAACTTTAGGGATTTTCACCAGTGACTACATGTGGACTGCTTCTGGACACTATCATCATTTGTATTAAGAGTTAGTTGATCAAATATATTCACAAGCAGACAAGATATTGAGAGGCTTTGTTTTGTTTTGTAAGCTGGTACAATCTGTCCTCATCTTTATATCACCAGGATTTTCCATACTGTGTTCATACATAGTTGATTCTCAAAAAACAGGTGCAAGATTGAATGAACGAATGCGAATTTTGTTATAGAAAGCAAGTGTAGTATTTGAACAAGTGTAGTATTTGAACAAGCAAGTGTAAGTATTTGAACAAGGGAAAACTGAGAATGAATGTGGAACTTGAAAGACAATAGTCTCTTAATTATTTAAAGTAATAGGACGAGGTAGTGAAGGTCTGGGCAAAAGGAATGTAGGTTAAAACGAATTGTGGAATACCAGGGACACAATCATGGTAGCTTTTGGTTCCTGACTGAATACAAAGGGAAAGAAGAGCTTTCTGTGTGATAACACAGAAAGCCAAGTTTACTAGACACAGTAAGCCTGACATGTCATTAAAAAATGATGACTTGCTCTAGTTTGCAAGCAAAAACATATTGAGCTCATTTTCAAGAAACAACCTTCTAAATCACATTGGCTATGGGTTTGCTGTAAAAGCAGACAGGAGGCCCATTTCCAGGTGCCATAGGCTGTTATTTCAAAAGCATAGCTACTCTAATTACTTTACCTCAGCATTCAAGTTTCTCTATGTGTGTCCCGTGGCCTGTCTACAGGATGAACTTGAGTTAGTAGACTGGGCAGTTACTTCCTATATGAATGGTCAAGCTAATAATCAGACTGGACACAGCAAGAGCTAGTAATTTCTGAGTCATGCTCTCTCTGCAACTAGTAAAACTTATATTAATGGGATAAATGTAGGGAACTTGCTTTATCACATTCAAACATAATAAAATGAGTATTATCATGTCCTCTTACATGTTCCATTAAGCATTTTTAATAGGAAAACTTTTCTTTTGGGGGAGTTTCCTTTATTCTTTTTTAATTTTTCTATTTATTTATTTTGTTTATAGATATATATTATTTTAAAAACGTGGGGTACAATTCAGGATTAGGTGTACAATTGGACATTGTACAGGCAAAGTTTGGGTCTCCCTTTGGACCTCACTTGGCCTGGTTTGAGTTCAGGTACCCTTATTGATGATATGTCCATTCCCCCACCCCTGCAGTATCCCACTACTGCCAATCTCTTTCTAGTATTAGTAGTAAAAATGAACGAAGTTGGCATTGCCAGGGACTCAGAACAGCACAGAACAGAAGGAAATGGAAGACAGTAAGGTGTTATTTTGTTTGCAAAGCCTCTGTTCTCACCACTAGGACAAGCAGCAACTGATAATACATTTGGATACCCTAGGCAAAAACTTTGTATCAATTGGAAAATTTTTAAAATATTAGAATTTCAGTGAGTTTCCTGAGAAGAAAAAGAAAATTAGAAGAAGAAGCCTATACACTAATCTGAGTGAGGTCAATTTTTATAATTAACAATAAAAATATTGGGCAACCCCCTGGGATCCCCTCCCACTGTAGAAGCTTTTCTATCCTCTCAGTAAATCCTGCTTTAAAAAAACCAATAGAATACCAACAACAATGACATGCTTATAGTATGCAATCTGTGCCAGGTACAAATTTAAATCAATTATGTAGAACTATTATATGTAGAGCAGAAATAATGACATTCAGGAATTTTTTCCCTTTTCTGTGTTTTCTCTTAATAATACTTTGTGAGTGCTCTGAAAAATAGCTATGACGTTAGAAAACGTCCTGAAAAGGAGAGTTGTACTGAATGCCCTAGAGTACCTTGGGTTTGCTCAATCCCAAATTTAATTCCTGGAACCTATACTTATGACTTTGGGCAAATTATGCAATCTCTGTGATATTCAGTTTCTTCATCTATAAATTGTGGTTAATCTTGGTTCTTACTTCATAGTGCTGTCGGTAGAAACCATATAAAGTAATGGCAAATATCATTAGACTTTTTGAGTCCTTAAACTTAACTCCACCCCTTATTTGTGGATTTGTTACTTGAGAAAGTTGCCTAACTTGTCGTTGCATCAGTTTCTTCATTTGTGAAAAGAAAAATAAGAAGGTTATCCCTTTTGATGTCTTGTAAGGATCAAATGTGAAAATCCTTGTAATGAATTAAGAATCTAATACAAGAATGCACTCAGTAAGTGTTATCCATGGGATCATAGACTCATTTTCAGACCAAACTCATAGATATGTTACTTCCTCTACTTTTTGTAAATTGGCTTGATTTATTCTTGAGATTTTGCTCTACTCAAGAGCAGATGAAAATTTATCAGGTGTGGTGTCACACACGTGTAATCCCAGCACTTTGGGCGGCCAAGGTGGGAGAATCACTTGAGCCCAGAAATTCAAGACCAGCTTGGGCAACATCGTGAGATCTCGTCCTTGTAAAAAAAAAAAAAATACAAAAATTAGTTGGGTAGGGTGATGCATGTTTGTAGTTCCAGCTACTTGGTAGGCTGAGGTAGAGGGATTGCCTGAGCCCAGAAGATGAATACTATGGTGAGCCACAATTGTACCACTGCACTCCAGTTTGGACCACAGAGTGAGATCCTGCCTCAAAAAAAAAAAAAAAAAAGATAAAAATTAATTGTAAACATTGTGAAGTCAAAAAAATTTCAGTAGGTCACAGGGATTGTACTTACATGTTCTCACTCATAAGGGGACCTTGCACAACTATCATTAATACTACAAGAAAAGGATTGGTAGTAGTAGGAAACTGCCTGGGGAAGGGAAATCACACCTCATCAGCAAATGTACCTGCATAATCAACATTTGTATACCTAATCCTGAGTTGTACCCCACATCTTTAAAATAAAAAATTAAAACTTCAGGAGAGAGGAAGTCCTGAATACTCAAAGATTGTTTTCAGTCTTATGCTGGAAAGGACTACTGAAATAAAGTCCTCTGCATCCCTCTGTTTGTTTTCCTTACAAACAAACAAAAACACTTTCATGCTTCTCCGCACCTGATCCCCCAGTGCTACCCTGGTTTTTTTTTACTAGGTTTGTAACTTCACCAAAAACCGAGACCCTTTCATGCTCACTGCCCTTCTTTGTCCACTATATGCTCACTGACCTTGCAGTGCTAGGCTGATTGTGGCTTAAAAACTTTAGCTCCTATCCCGCTATCATATTATAATAGACTCAATGCTTCCCTGAGAAGTTTGGAATCCCTACAAGCTATAACACAGAAATTCAGATGCAAGACTTTCCTGCTCTAGCATTTACTCCAACTTATTCCACACAGAATAAATGTGGAGACCCTTTCCAGAACCACTCATGCCTAGCCTTGTTACTAATGTCTTTCACTGCAGTAAAAAGTCCCTCTTTTCATGGGAAAAAATATATTTTTTCTTTGTCTTCTCATTTCGGTCAGAAAAAAAAAATCTGGTAGACATTCTTGTTCCTGTCCTACCACCATTTTAATATTTATGAAAAAATCTTGTGATGAACAAGATGTCTGTGCCTCCAGGCTTCCCTTCCCAGTAAATGGTACCTTAAGTTTTTCAACTGCCTGAACCAAAACTTTTTAATTTATTTCATACTCCTTTCCATTTTTCACATCTTATTTCTATCCATCAGCAAATCTTGTCAGTCTTTTCTTTCTGAATAGATCCAGATTCTGACCAGTTCTCAAATTTCTACTTCCACATTCTGAGCCATCCCCTTCTAGGATCACTATAATATTCTCTGAATTGTTACCTTGCTTTAAATCTTGTCTCTTATTAGTCAGTTTAGTTAATTGCTTATCTTACAGTTTCAGTCAGTCCTGTTAAAGCATAAATCAAATCAAACATTGTTCAGGTTTAGACCCCTTCAGTGGCTTTGTAGTTCACTAAGAAAAAAATTCAGAATCCTTGCTTTACCAGTGACCTCTCCCTGGCTACCCTTGCAACCTTTGTTATTCAAGTTCATTGGCCTTTATGCTGCTTCTTAAACATGTCAAGCAACTCCCACCACTATCATCAGCACTTGTTGCTGGAAGATTATTCCCCTAAATATCAGCAGGTTTCACCCTTTACTTCCTATAGGTTTCTGATTAAATGCCATCTTATTAGAAAGGTAAAAGTTTTTCTTCTATTTCCTTTATAAAATAGCACCTTCCTCATACACTACTCTATCCACTTGTCTTTATTTATCTTCATAGTACTTATTATCTCAGGACACGTTGTAGGATATGTCTTATTTCTTATTCATTGTATTTCTTCCAGCATGAGAGGTCCCATGGAAGAGGATTTGTGTTTGTTTGCGGACTGCTACATATCCCTCCCAGAAGAACAGGCACGCTATTGGTTTTTAGCAAATATTTGTTGAAGGAATGAAATACAACTTGTAGTCTTTACCTCTTGATTTTCAAACTTATTTTTATTAAACTATATCTGCCAAAACAGCATTTTCTTATAAAAATGTTGACTGAGCTCTTGCAAATCAAAAACATATTAGTTTACAAGACCCACAACTGTTCAAAGAAGTCTGTTTTAGAAGTTTTCTAATTGTTTTTATTTTTAACATTTATTGAGAGATTCCACTGAGTTGGGAATTACCTGAGTATTCAATCTAGTACTAACTCATAAACAACAAATATTCCTTTATGGTCTCTCATTCTTGGAGTAAATAAGTTCTCTTGAAAAAATGAATACCATTAGATCATTTTGGGAAGATGTGAAGGGTAACATAAAAAAGAAGTACAAGAAATAGAAAGTCTCTATGTGCTGAGAAAACTACAGAAGACTGAGAAACTTCTTTCCATATTCACTAGAGGGTAATCTAGTTCCTGAAATCAGTTCCACTGCCAAAGGAACTAAAATATTCACAACTGCCAAAGATTCCAAACTCCTGGAATTCAGGAAGAATGAATCTCTGACACAGTAGACTTTATTTTATATTTATTTTTAGGATTGTAAATATATATATATATTTGGTATATTATATATATTATTATAATATAATATACCAATATAATATAATAATTATATTATAATATATTATATATATAATAATATATATTATTATATATATAATATGGTATATTAGATGTTTGGTGCAGACATACAATGAGTAACAATCAAGTTAGGGTAACTGGAGTGTCTGTTATCTTAAACTTTTATCATCTTCTTGTGTTAGTATCATTCTAATTCCACCCTTTTAATTATTTTTTAAATTTTAATCATTATGATTACACACTAGTTGTATATACTTATGGGGTACAAATGATTTATTGATAAGGAATATAATGTATAATGATTAAACCAGGGTAATTGGGGTATTCATCACCATAAACATGTATTATTTCTTTGTGTAAGGAGCATTCCAAATCCACTCTTTTGGTTATTTTAAAATATATAGTAAATTTTTGTTCACTGCAGACTTTTGAGATTGAAAAAAAAATTAATCTTCATTTGTATTCTCCCAGAGTACTCTCACATAGCTCTAATTTTATGCATAATACCTTTAAGGATAATAGCATATGTTCATTCATGTGAAAGATTAATAATGATTGGATAAAAATCAGCATATATTAAGACGTCATAGTCCACTACTTAAAATCTCTAAACAGAAGAGATGTTGGCACGGTCATTTCACTCCCTAATTAACTCCTGGGCATTTGAATCCAAATTAGTATATAAGAAAGTGACAATTAACCTAAATGAAAATTTTCTGATTTTCTACTGTGTTAATACATCTCATCTTTTGCTTTAAAGTCAACTTGGCTTCATTTTTTTCTTCTTTGTTAATAAACTGTGATTGTGTCTTGTAATGAAAAAGCCCATAAACCATCTGGCAGTTGTCTCACGGCTCATTACGTGCTATGGGCCACTGTGAGACGCTTGCCTCAGGTAACATTTAAACTGGTGCATGCAGAGAAAGTCACTTTCTATTATTGAGACCATACATTGAAAAAAAAAGAAGAAGAAGCTCTCCCCCATTTTAATATCAATATTTAAGATTAAGGTGAGGCTAGTCAAATAATAAAGCAACCTATACTTCTTGTTTTGGGGTTGTAAATTACAATTCTCTGCACATGCATATATAGGTTACATGAACAAAGACACAGGGCTGTTGAGACTTCTAACACATTTGTCATCTCTTAGTTATTAATTATGTATTTTCATATTGTTTTGTAAAGCACTGTGAATATTTCATAAAGACTAGGAACTGGAAGTCTACAATGGCATTCTGACATTCTTCCTGGGATGAATTTGTGCCCCTAGAGACCTCATCATCATGGACATGTGAGTATGATTTGTTTCTTTCCAATACATGCTACCAACTATCATGTATTCCACTTTTGGTCCAGATCTACTTTTAATAATGTGCTGTCTCCTGTGAATAAAATATCATCTTAACAAAAATAACGATTAGTGCTCTAAATGGTAATTTGTCATTCTGCTGCTATTAATGAAATGTTTACCATAGCTGGGGAACTGTGGAAACAATATTTCAAAGAATAAAGTTTGGAGAGAAAAAAAAGAAGGAACCAGTGTACACAACATGCGAATGAGATATATTAAACTCATAATTTCATTTGAGGCATAGTGTGTCATAATTCTGTTATGTAGCCTTGAGATAGATCCATGATCCAAGTAAATGAAAGCAGATTGCAAAGTGCATTATGTAATTGTTTTACAAATTTTTTCAAACAAAATAAAGTTTTTATATTATCTTATTCTTGCCAGAAAGAGAGCATAACATTGCTTGTTTGATGAATGTTAGAAAACAGTATTTAAAGAAATGACTTTAATGTGTAAGAATCGAAAAGTGATTTTAAAATTTTAAGGAAGAAAATGTTAAAAAAATTTTCTCTTAAGACTTTGCTAGATGTTTAGAAACAACCTAATAACTTCCTTAAGATACTATAATACCAATATACTTCTATTTTGATTTATTTTATGGGACAAGAACTGAAAATGAGTTTAATTAAAAGAAATGTTAATATGTGATTTGGGTTGGTTAATAAATACTGAAAAACACTTACCCTGAAAGAATGATTTACAATATAGTAAAAAGACTGGATGGTTTCCTTTAGAGTTAGATGGTCCATTTGTATTTTTGTAGGTATGTTCATAATATTCTTTTTTGTAATAAGATTTGTACTAAAAAAATAAAAAAACCTTGGACTCAGAAACGTGCAACTTTGTACTCTCTTTCTTCCTTTGTGGTCTCAGATAAGTCATTCAACCTCTACAGGCCTCTATTTCCTTTTCTTTATTTCCTTGTGAAGATCATACTACTCGTATACCTACAATAGGGGTAGCTGCTTCATAGTTTTCTGGTGAGGTTAATTCAAAGAGTGTGAAGCACTTTTGAAGAGCTAAAAGCATGTCTGATAATAAAATGGGTGAAGGTAGATGTTTTAGTTTTAATCTTGGTTCTGCCACTTTTTAATTGCCTCTGCCTAATCATGCAAAAATGTGTGATTGTGTGTGTGTGTGTGTGTGTGTGTGTGTGTGTGCGCGCGCGCGCGTATGAATAGGGGTGTATTTTTTCACATTGTCAACTTAAACTTCTTACCCAAATGCAAATCTCAGCATGCCATTCCCACATTTTCCTCTTTTAGAGAAAATCCATATTAATTAGTATGTTAGTATATAACACCTTGCTCGGAATTCTGTCCACCTCAGGTTTTCTCTTGTCAAATCTTATACTCTATCTGCCTGTCTATTTGCTCTTCACTAAAACAACTCCTCTCCAACAATTATCTCTAATCCATTTGATAAAATTCAACATATTTATCACATTCCTGGTGTCCCCAAGATACCCCTCCTCTGTTCCCACAGGATAATATGCTTTTCTCTACCATAGCACTATATTAAGCTTTATTGCACTTATTAGTTGTATTGTGTCTCTATCAGATTCTAAGTTCCTTTAATGGGAGATGCATTTATTTTTATATTTTATCTTAATTGCAATACTAAAAGAAGGAGCACAAAATACTAAGAAGTATTTGATTCTTTTCATCTTCTCTACTCTCCAAAAATATTTTCATATTATTTCTAAAATCCAGTGCTAAGTTTGGACAGAAACTTCAGGAGTGTGGCACTTCCCTGAAGGTTTTTGTTTGCTTGTGTTTGATGTGCTTATTGGAGTTGCACAATTCATCATACCGTGTCAGAGAGTAAACATTAAAAAACCAAACGCAATTCAGAATGTGATCTAGTTTACAATTTCTCAGGCTTAAGTGAATATTTTATGTGGATTCTGAAAGAGCTTTCACTTACACTGGATCTCATACCTTTTGTTGGTGGCGATTGGGAGCTTTTTTGAGTCACAGATGGAGATTTTCACCTGAACACAACTGCTGCCAAGGAAGTCCCGCAGAGAACACATTTCAAACCTGTGACTCAGCAAGAGATGACCAAGGACTGGAGCACACGGTGTGGAGCACTTGGCCGAGGGTGCACAGCTCTGAGTTACCCAGGGTGCCCAAGAGCAGGCCTGTTTATTTTCTTCAAAACTAATAAGCAAATGCATTTGCTTATTATAACCTAATGACATGAGACTTTAAACGAAACAATGCCCAAACTGCAAAAGTCAGGTCATTGAAATTATACTTCATAATTAGATGTACAAATAAAATGTGGAAATACATAAAGGAACTTATGAAAAAGAAGTACATATTGAGCTTTTAAGGCATGATAAAAAAAATACTGACAACTTTGGGAAGTGCAGTGGGAGTTGTCAATTAACTTATAAAAATAGTGTTGGAAAAGTCATATATCCACTAATTGGAGAATGATTAGGAAATTTCATGAGAATATTTTATTATTATAAAACATGTTTAAATGTAACATACATTTAAAGATAGTTCTAGGCCGGGCTCAGTGGCCCAGCCTGTAATCCCGTGCTTTGGGAGGCCGAGGTGAGCGAATTGCCTGAGCCCGTGGGTTCCAGACCCGCCTGGGCAACTTGGCGAGACCTCATCTCTGCAATAAATCAAAAATCAGCCGGGGTGGTAGCGCGTGCCTATAGTTCCAGCTATTTGGAAGGCTGAGGCAGAAGGATCACTGGAGCCCAGCAGTTGAGGCTGCGGTGGCCAGGAGCATGCCACTGCACTCCAGTCTGGGCAGCAGAGTGAGACTCCAACTCAAAAAAAAAAAAAGATAGTTCTATATAAAGGAAATAGTCAAAACCTTCCTATTGGAAGATTTTTTTCCTTATGTTTAAGTAAAAATACAAATTTGTAATAAAGACCTATATTTGCATAGAACAAAGAGATATGGAGATATGGGCAAAAAATACATTATACACACACACACACACACACACACACACACACACACAGAGCCAAGTTTTTGAGTGGTCCAGTAAATCTTCAGTATAGTAGATGTTCTAGTGACTTTTTCCCCACTGACTTCAGACAGTTGTTAACAGCTACTATAAATCCTTATTGTCAAGCATAAAAGCTAATTACTATCATAGGTTAGGCATCAGTTTTTCCCTTCTCTCGGTGCCACAGTGGGTTATCATACAATTAGCGACGTAAAGGAGATTTTTATGCCTGATCTTAAAGCATTTATTATTGTCCACAGTGAGAAGCAGCTACACATATTTCTGGTTGTATTGTGGTGATTATAATATTGACAACTGTGTATACTTTCTGTGCTTTATGAAATAAGTGTGAAGAAAGCCTGGGAAATTTAACAAAGGAGTTGTATAAGTAAAGATATAAAATATTAAATAAATGTGCTGCAGAGTACTTGGCACACACCTGGAAGAGTTCTGAAATAATTTATTTAGAGCTTCTTAAATCTGTGAATCAATGTCTTATGTCAGTTTTATAAAATTTCAAGACAGTATCTCTTTAAATATTGTTTCCACTCTGTTCTTATTCTCTTTTGTTTCTTGGACTTTAGAACAAAATATACTAGCTGTTTTATATGGTACATAAAGGTACCACAATCTTCTTTTGTCTTTCTACTTTCTTTTTACACTTCAATCTACATATTTTCTACAGTCCTGTCTTCCACTTTAACAATTTTTTCTTCAGCTCTGTTTAATGTCTAGTTTAACGATCTACCAAGCTCTTGAATTTTTATTTCTAGAATTTTCATTTGAGCTTATATTTAGATTCCATTGCTCTGATGAAATTCATAATATTGTCTTTACTTGGACATACAATCAGAATTATTTTAATGTTTAATGAAAACTTTCATGTCTATATTATATTTTTTAATTATTATTATCTCTTTTTTTTTCAAATTTCTTTTTGATCCTGTCTCCAGACATGCCTGGCGATTTTAGATCATAGTATAAGAAAACATTGTAAAAACTTGAGGTGATGGAATATTCTCTCAAGGAAGGATTTTATTTTCTGTTGGAAAGTCAATTAAGTAGAGAATACTTAATTCATTTACTCCAATCAAAGTAAATTATTGGAGTTGAGGTTTTTAATTATTGAGCCTCAATCAATTTGCAGTTTGCTTTTACTCCTAGAGTGTCTGTTTTCAGGGGTTGCTATTCCAAGTCTTAGTACTTACTAGAACCCTTTCTCTTTGGCTGACTTTGAACTCACAATTTTGTTTCTTCAGCACTAAAAGACTGCCAAGAGCTCTCACTAGCTTTGATTTCTCCATTTCCATTTCGTGCTTGGATTCTTGACCTTTCCTTCCATTCATCTTCAAAATCTGCAACATGCATGTGGTTTCCTTTTCTCCAGAATCTTGGTTTCCAAGTTTCTAGCTGCCTTGGTAGCCCAGAACTTCAATCCTGAGCTCCTGCTTTCTCCTCAACCGGACCTGTATCAGTCATCAAATACCTTGTCCAGTTAACTCCAAAGCATATCTGTTCTTTTGGAATTTGGCCATTCAAGTTTTGACTATCTTGAATATTCTCTGATAACTTTAAGCAATGATTTTGGATCTTTTTTTTTTTTGCAATGTATACATCATTTGCAGTGGTTGCTTTCAGAGAGAAATTAGTCTTGTATAATATAATCTTTCATAGTTTGAAGTGGAAGCTGTATAATACTCTCCTTAAATGTCCTAAATAAGATTTTATTTATTAGAAAAAGTATATACAGGAAAAAAATGGGTAAGAGAAGGTATTAGAAGCGAAAAATGAATAAGGTATTCCTGATAAAAGATAATAATAGAAGAAAAAAACAAAAATATTTTACAAAACAAATAAAACTGAGATTTTTTTAAAAACAGTTTTGTTTTGGGAAAAAATAAAACAGTTAAAAACAGAAATACTTATAAGGTGTTTTGCTATCCAGTCAAGTAAAACAGATTGACTTTTATCTGTAAATTGTTATTGATTGTGAAAATCAGCTGGCTTGTGTCATTAGAAATCAGAACACTGCATAAGGTTGAATAAATGTGTTGACTAGTAAACTTGTATGGTGCTAAATTACATTCAACTGGCATGTAGTTTAATGATTTTTTTTCACAAGATGTGAACATGTATATCTCAAATGGTTGCTTTATTCTGTCAAATTTGTAGGCAGAGGGCTTACAAACCTCACAAGAAGATAAGAGAAGTCATAAAAGTGATAAGACAAAGCAGATATCTAAATGGCAAAAGTGATCTAATTTATCTATGAACATTTAACTGAAATTAATTCTTAAATGATCGATCATATTTTCTGACAGCAACTGTAACTGCCTCTGTGTATGAGTTTGAGTCATTCATTGTGGAGATTATAAAGATGATCAATGACATAGCTTTCTGTCAAGTCAAATCACAAATGCATTGAAATTCCTTATGCCATTCATGAAATGTGTACCGATGAACACATTAGGCATTCAGAATTGTCAGGTATACATTCAGGTATATACCAAAGAAAACATACACATTGATTTGAATACAACTCTTTGAAGCATTGTCAATCAGTACATATCAGTTTCCCTCTGACTATGTGGTCAATTTGCAGTGTGAAAATGTGAAAAAATGCACAGATCTTTCAGAGAAGACTCCTTCCGTTGTTAGTAGAAAAGATGGTGACAAACATACAATTATTTGTTGAACAAAACTGACTAAACATGTGAAACATCTCTGGCATTTGATAGGTGCTAAGCATACAGAGACTCCAGTAAAACATTCAGCCCTGCTCTGAAAATGCATAAAATATAGTTGGGATGTCAGATACATAAATCAACGTAAAAGGTAGTATGTAATAAATGTTATTCATTTGTTTTCCAACAAATGATTTTGAATAATATTATACCCTAAGCTTAAGGGAGTTTAAGTTTGTCAAATTTGAAAATGCATAAACACAAAATAAGATAAATATTATGGTAGACATTAGCAAAGTTTTTAAAAAGAGCTCAGAGGAGATACATTTAAAACAAATCATGGATTTAGAAGAAGATTCCCTGTGGGAGAGGAGATATCACTCAATTAGGTGATAAAATTGATGGGGTTCCCTAGACAGAGGAAGAAATGAACATAAATAGGATGTGGTGATTTTGTACTGTGACAATTTAGCTAAAGAGGAACCAAATTTTCAGAACGACTGTCCCGCTATGGTTAGGGTTAGGCAAAAGAGGTTCAAGTGAGATTTGGAAGGTACAAGTAGAGCAATAGTAATAGCCTGCAGAAGATCAGTACAAACTCCTGTGCAGGGTTTAGCATGTTGCTGCGCTCTGCTGACTCTTCTCACTGGTGTGCTCCTAGACCCAAAACTCCTCAGCCTGCTGTCAGATCTTGTCTTCAACTTCAAGTCCCAAGTCAGACATGTGCAACTCTGGGATGAAGGGCATCAGCTTTTCCTGCAGATTACCTGTATCATTTGGGCTTGATACAGATTCACGGTGGTCCTTGGGAATTCCAGGTTATTCTCAATGGTTTTAGTTTGTCCTTGATATTTTTTTTCTATTTTATTCAGAGCTTTTCTTCATAACTTCTTAGAGACCGATCAAGGCAACTTCCAGCCCACCACCACATACAGAGATAACTCCTTTCCACAGACTTCTTCTCCAGTCTTCCTTGTGTATATGTTGTATTAACATGTATCAACAGGAGTCTTGCCCTCCGGCTTCCAGTTAAACCTGAACAAAGGGAGTCAAGTACAGATTTGACAGTGGGAGGAAAGTGGCATAGGGAACATTTTCTCCAGATTCTCTGCTTGCTGCATCACAAGGGGTTGGTTTCAGTCCTCCACCAAAAGCTACAACATTGATAGAATAGATTTGTCCTATTACTCTCTCTGTATTTTGGACATGATTGCTGTTATGTGTTCCTTCTGACCTGGGTTTATAATGGTTTCACCTATGTCTGCCTCCAGGACACTGAATTATTTTGAGTTGATTTATCAAAACCCTGCTCACACCTTCCTCGTACGCAATCTTCTTTAACTGTCCAGTTCGAAAGTGCTGTTTTCTAACTTATGTAGAATTTCGGTTTTTCCTAAAATTACTTCATGCAAAACGTTGGAAGTTAAGGTAGATATATTTGGTTAAGGTATCAGCAGAAATGAGGAACCACTACTTCTTATTTCTTTATGTATTCATTCATTCACTCATTCAAATACAATTTACTGACCATATATTCACAAAGCACAATGACAGACATTTGTGATAATTAATAATAAAAGACTCCCTTCAGGGAGCTTACATTCTAACTGAGGAAGCAGACACTAAATAATTAGATTATTTCATATCTTTGCAATTGTAAATTGTATTAAGATTAACATACAAGTGCAGGTATCCTTTTTGTATAGTCACTTATTTTCCTGTGGGGAGATACCCAGTAGTAAGATTGCTGAATCAAATGATAGAGTTACTTTTAGTTTCTTGAGAAATCATCAGACTGTTTTTCATAGAGACTATACAAATTTAATTCCCCAGCAACAACATATAGGCATTCCTTTCCAACTTAACAGCCATTGCTTTTTGTCTTCTAATAATGACAATTCTGACTAGGGTAAGGTAGTATCCTACTATGCTTTTAATTTGCATTTTCTTGATAAACAGAAGTGTGTGTGTGTGTGTGTGTGTGTGTGTGTGTGTGTGTGTGTGTGTGTGCATACTACTGAACCATTAAAAAAATGAAATAATGTCTTTTGTAGCAATTGGATGGAACTGGAGGTCATCATCCCAAGTGAAGTAACAGGAACAAAAAACCAATACTGCATATTCTCACTTATAAATGGGAGCTATGCTCTGGGCACTTGTGGGCGTATAGACTGGTAATGGACACTGAAGACTCAGTAGGGAAGAAGGAGGGGAGGGGTAAAATATGAAAAACTACTCCTGGGTGCAATGTACACTATTCAGGGGATGAGTATACTAAAAGTCCTGACTTTACTATTATACTACTCACCCATGTAACTAAAAAGCACTTCTACCCCTAAAGTTATTGAAGTTAAAAAAATAAATAGGCTGGGCTCCGTGGCTCAGCCTGTAATCCCAGCACTTTGGGAGGCTGAGACCAGTGGATTGCCTGAGTCTGCGGGTTTGAGACCCACCAGGGCAACCTGGTGACAACTTGTCTCTACAATAAATCAAAATTAGCCAAGTGTAGTTGCACAGGCCTGTAGTTACTGCTACTTGGAAGGCTGAGGTGGTAGGATCGCTGGAGTCCAGCAGGTCAAGGATGCAGTGTCCCAGAGTGTGCCACTACACTCTAGTCTGGGCGACAGAGTGAGACTCCAACTCAAAAAATAATAAATAAATAAATAGTCATTTAGATACATATATGATTTTTGCTAAGCAATTCCAGTGTTTTGGAAACATGTAAACATTAATTCTAAGAAATTACTGGAGAAGTAGAAGAGTGAAAACTTCTATTTTCATCGTGTTGTGTTCATGTGATTAAAAGATTTTGTTGAAAGTCATGTAAAGTGTATCTTAGAATATAAGATAGCAGAAAATTGATAGAAGATGATTATTTGGAAACATATCAGAAGTCTACACAAATTTATACACAATAAAGTGAAGTGGATGGATGAATTAGTTGGGTCCTTTGGGAAGCACACCCTGAAATGCAGTGACAGCTCAAGAAATTAAGAAAAACAAAAAGGAAGGTAGGAAACTCAATTGAGTAGGGAAAGCCTTCAAGTCATAATGCAGATCTGAACTCAGTGGAAGCAGGATCTGGCAATGCACGCCTCAGACAGTGGTGAAAATATGTAAGTTTTGGCCAACCCAAGTAGAGATCTCTGGAACAAGACTTCCCACTAGAGCAGTCGTATATCAGGAAATGACCTGGTTCTAGAACATTCACCATACTCTGTCTTAGACTGAGGCTGACCTCTCCTTCCCAGGAAGAACATGGTTTGGGTGGGAGAGATG
This sequence comes from Carlito syrichta, assembly GCF_000164805.1. Lineage (NCBI taxonomy): Eukaryota > Metazoa > Chordata > Mammalia > Primates > Tarsiidae > Carlito > Carlito syrichta. Next base: position 61,949 of record NW_007232341.1, read on the forward strand.
AGACAGATGTGCAGATGCTGCAGTTCGAAGCTGCTGACTCACTGCATTGTTTCCAGCCAAGTGGCAAGTTCTTTCTTACTGGGGAAACAGAACAGATGTCCAGGGCTTCCACAGTAGATGTAAGATTTAATTAGAAGATTAATATTGGGTTAAAAGGGGAAGATATAAAAGACAACTACTCCATTATTAGCTAATACACAGTGCTTTAAAAAAGTCAAACTATAGACATATGCATGTGTGCGTGTGTGCGTGCACACACACACCGAATAGCCTATATAAGTGAAAACGGTAAGGTCTTATCTAATTTTGATGTTCACCTTATTGTATAAGATGCTCCCCTCCCTTGACAATATAAGGATCTGATACAAATCGAATGAATGAATCAATCAATGAGTACACGAATCAATCTACTGTCCTCCATATTGGAGAATAAGATCAACAATAGATAAGGCATAGTATTATGTATGCATTATAGCATGTGAACTCTTGTCTTTTCTGCTTTATATCTTCCTATAAACATTTTGTCACTATAGGTAGTTATTAAAACACTGGTGTATGGCTGACTTTTTAAAGGAATCAGTTTTATCCTAGAAATAATATAATTATAAATGACCCATTCTAACAACTTAAATCCAAGTCAGACCTTTTCTGTTAGTAGTCGAAGCCAAAAATATCCATAAATATGTGGTTTTGATGTATGGGAAAATATAATGGCAATTTTAAGGGGTGGCTGTCTAGTCCACCTTCTCTGGGTTTGGAATTATTTCTCAGTAATAATCTGTGCCCAGCTTTTATGTATATGCCACAAGGTAGTATATGCTTCTTTCCATCAGTTTCCATGAAATATCCCCTCATTCTCCTAGTGAACCACTTTGTGTGTGTGTGTGTATGAGTGAAATAGCATGTATATACATATATACATGCAAAAATAATACAAAAATGTATTCTTTTATTTATTTATTTATTTTGAGTTGAAGTCTCCGTCGCCCAGGCTGGAGTGCAGTGGCACGCTCATGGCCACCCCAGCATCGACCTGCTGGGCTCCAGTGATCCTTCTACCTCAGCCTTCCAAGTAACTGGAACTACAGGCATGTGCTACCACACCTGGCTAATTTTTTATTTATTGTAGAGAGGAGGTCTCTCGTCAAGTTGCCTAGGCTGGTCTCGAACCTGCAGGTTCAGGTAATCCACTCAACTCAGCCTACCGAAGTGCTAGAATTACAGGCTTAGCCATTGAGCCTGGCCAAAAATGTATCTTAATTTTTGAGAAAATGATAAGAATATCCTGAATTTTATATATATTATTTTCTTACATTATTTCAATGTTATAAGTATATATTTGTAAGGAATTTATTATTTTGTTTTGCTTTATACAAATGAAGTAATATTCTATATAGTTTTTATTTGCTTTTTTCTCTTAGTGCTGTGTGTGTGTTTAGTATTATCCACCTGAATGTGTGTGCAATGCTCATTCTGACTAGACACGGTGGCTCAAGCCTGTAATCCCAGCAGAAGTGCTTGAGTTCAGGAATTTGATACCAGCCCGGCAACATAGCAAGACCCTGTCTCTAAAAAAATAAATAAAAAATAAAAATTAACCTTGCATGGTGATGCTTGCAGCTATTCAAGAGACTGATGCGGAAGGATCACCTGAGCCCAGGAGCTGAACTTGATTGTGCCATTGCACTCCAACCTGAGCGAAAGACTGAGCACTCAACCAAAAAATAAAAACAAAAAAGTTCAGTCATTGCTGTATTTAAGTAATACTGTGGTGTATTATGGAATATATCACAGTTTATTAATCTACTTTTATATTATAAGCAATTTATTTAATCTGTTGAACCATTTGTGAAGAACTTACTTTTTTATAATTTTGTGTTTTCTTCCAAATAAGCATAATATGTCTTTTAATGTCTTTGAATCATTTTTAATATTTTAAGATAAAGTTTAACTAAATTTATCTAATGTCTATATTCATATACATATTTCTTAATATGAGTATCTGTTTATAAGTTTATTACAATACTGAATAGATCAGTATCCAGAACACAATGAAAAAAATTGTCACCTTAATTACTGGCCTTTTTAAATTAATTGCAAGCAGAAATGGGAAATTATTTTCTCTGCCACATTTTTATCACTTTTGATCACAGCCCCTAAAGCTGCATAAGGTTAGCTGCCTGTTCAAATCATGCAGTGTGTTTTTGTCACAACCTAAAAATTAAATCTATTTTGCTGTGCTAATCTACTTTGATCAGGGTAATTTTTTATTCTGGGATAATCTTATCTAGCAGGAGATTTGACTGTCATATTTGAGTACCTTCTTTTATGAGAGTTCCCAGAACCCCAAAATGTTCCTCATCTTACTAAGAGTATGGAAAAAGATAGATGGAGGAAGACAGAGAGAGAGAGGGAAGGAAGATAAAAAGAATGTACCTATATCTATATCTATATCTATATTCACTTGTAGTAAAGAACATTTGTCAGAATAGCCCACGAGCACCTTTGTTCCAGCAACATGTGCTAAAATTTAAATCATCTTTAATAAATATTGGGCTCTGTGAATATCCATATGTATGCAAAAGAAAATCTTTTTGGTATATTTAAGTCAAAGTTGAGCAATCAACAGATATTTTTGATAAATATCTGTTCATTAACTACAAATTTTCTGTGTAGTATAAAATAAGGATTTCATCCACATTTTATCTTTCCTCCCCAAATGGCTCTATATGTTTTCTCACCAGTGTTAAGATTAAACTTAGAAAGTTATGCAAATATGGAAGGCGGGTGAATATCTAATAGGATTTCCTGGTTCATAGTCATTGGAATATTCTCTATTTACAAGATGATTTGCAACTCCAGGCTTTCTTTTGCCCAAGCAGTATAATTCCTATTGTCAAATAATTTTACTCTGAAGTAGCATTCTTAATGTTAATAAGGATAATAAAATCCTACTCTTTTCTGGTAGTTGTCTTTCTGAATACTAACGTGTCCTGTTTTTTTCCTGTATGCTTCTAAAACAAATATAAACAGCAATGTAAATATTGAACAATGAATACTTCAGGACATTCCCTTTTAAAATGTGTATGGTTTAGCAATCACTATTTAGACTTTCATTTATGTTATGGGGTTGGTTGTTATTGTTGTTATTGTTGGCTTAAATCAGAGATTGATTTAAGAAGATATGATTTTGAGGTGGCATGGTTAGGATATAAAGAACCAGAAGAGTTTTCTCTTGTTCATTTCTTCTCGTGCAAATATGATAATCCCATGATCTAATCAAAGAAAAAGCAGGGTATATTTTTTCAAAAATTAAAAAAAGTAAAAATAAGATAAACACATTTAGAAACAAGAAAACTTTATTTAGTTTTTTGTGGAGTTTCTACAGTGATCTCTCAATTGCCATTTCCACTCCCAATGCATTCATATAGCTACCATAAGTGAGTTGTGTTTCTTCTACTTTTTAAAATTACTCATTTAAGAAAAATGTATAAGTATTATGGTCGTCTCAATTGGGTTGCATTTGCAGTTCCAATTGTTGAAAAAGCTGCATGGAATTTAGAAAGTATGTTTGATTCAAACTTGTATTACTTAATATATATGTGACTTTGAAATAAAAAAATAAAAACTACTAAAAAACTAGCAGAAAGAAGGAAATAATAAAGATTAGAGCAGAGAACAATAAAATAAGGAGCAAAAAACAAATGGAGAGCATCAATGATACCAAAAATTGATTCTTTGAAAGGATCAAAATAATTTGTAAACCATTGTCTAGATCAAGTAAGAAAAAGGAGAGAAAATTCCAATTATTAAAATCAGAAATGAAAGTGGGATGTTATCTCCAATTCTACAGAAATGAAAAAGATTATAAAAGTGCTACAAACAATTGTATGTGAACAAATTCAGCCTAGATAAAATAGAAAAATTGCTATAAGCACAAAACCTACCAAAGCTAAGTCACAAAAATGTAGAAAATCGGAATAGACCTTTAGTGAATAAAGAGACTGAATCAGTAAAAAAAAAAAAAAAAAAACTGTTAGAACTAATAAAGTCAGTAAAGTAGCAGGATACAAAGGCAACACATAAAAACACTTGCATTTCTATAACAGCAATAAACAAAACTGAAAAGGAAATTAAGAAAATAAGTTTATGCACAGTAGCATCAAGTAAGTAATATACTTAGGAATTAATCAAGAAGGTGAAAGACTTGTGCAATAACAACTTCAACATATTGCTAAAAAGAAAGAGACATAAATAAATGAAAGTATATGCCACAATTATGGATTGGAAGAATTAATATTATTACGATATCAACAATAACCAAAGCAATCTACAGACTCCATGCAGTCACTATTAATATTTCAATGACTTTTTAAAAATAGAAATAGAAAAACTCATCTCAAAATTCATTTGGAATCTCAAGAGACCTTGAGTAAAAGTCTTGAGAAACAAAGATGGAGAAATGACACTTTCTGATTTCAAGACAAAACAAAACAAAGCCATAGTGGTAAAAACAGTGTGCTACCAGCATAAAGACAGACATATACAGAAATGGAATATAATAATAATAATATAAATAAATCCTTACATATATAAACACTTTTTTACAAGGGTGCCAAGATTATTAAATGAGAAATTAATAGTCTTTTAACAAGTAGCTCTGGAAAAACAAAACATTCACATGAAAACAATGAAGTTGGACTCTTCTCTAATACCATATAGGAAAATTAACTCAAAAGTGATCATTAAAAACCTAGCTGCAATAACTAAAACTAAAAAACTCTTAGAAAACAGAACAAAAACTTATAACACTGGATTTGTCGATGACTTCTTAGATAATACACCAAGAGAAATTTTTAGTTTTGAACCAAAAGAAAAAATAGACAAATTGGACTTTATAAAAATTTAAAAATTGAGTATGTCAGAAAACATTATCAACAGAATAAAATGGCATCTTAGAGAAGGGGAAGTATTTACAAATCATATATCTGATACAATGTTGATATCCAGAGCACATAGAAAATCTCAACAACAAAAAATGAACAACTTTATTTAATAATGAACAAAACACATGAATAGATATTTATCCAAAAAAGATGTCTAAGTGACTAGTAAGCACATGGAAGATGCTCAACATCAGTAAACATTAGGGAAATACAAATCAAAACTACAATGAGGTGACGCCTCACACCTGTTAACATGGCTACTATAAAAAAATGGTGAGGATGTAGAGTAATTGAAACCCTTGTGTATTGTTAGTGGAAATGTAAAATGATACGCTCACTATGGAAGACATTATGGTGGTATCTCAAAATGTTTAAAGTAAAATTATCATATGTTCCTGCAATTCCACACACCCAAAATAATTAAAATCTGGGTCTGTCAGAGATATGTATGTACCCATTTTTATAGCAACATTATTCATAATAACTAAAATGTGGGAGTCACCCAACTGTCCATCAGCACATGAATGAATAAACAAAATGTACTGTATACATAAAAAGAACTTTGGCGACATTAAGCTAAGTGAAATAATCACAAGACGGATACTCTCTGATTCTACTTATATAAAGTATGCACTTAGAATATTCAAAACTATGAAAGATGAAAGTAGAATTGTCTTTACTAGGGGCTGGAGAACAGAGGAATGAAAGCTATTGTTTAATCCATGGAATGGGTGGAGTGACTTCTCTGGATGCCAGCAGGGAAGAAAGGTGTTGTGCATAGGTAATGGATGCTTGTGTTGGGTGATATGATGTGGAAGACAGAGGTGTAGTCAACATCAACAGGTCACAACAAAGGAATGCAGTGATTGTGGCCTAAAGAGTGATTGTGGCCTAGAGAAAACGTGTTTGAACAACATGTTGTTCTGTGTTCACAGTATTACATTACAAAGGATAAATTTAACAAAATTAAAAATGAATTATCATATATTTTTTCTGCATAATCTAGGTAAGAGTTGGATATTTTTTCATTGTCAACAAAGCATAGTAATAACCCTTGCAAGCCATTAGATGCCAACAGTCGTGTGCGTCATAATGGATGATACCGTGTCACAGGCAAAGATGTAATCAACATTAAATAAAAGACAATAGAAAACTGCAGAGACAAGAAGACCTAATTGTTTTAATACAAATAGGTTCTGACAGGCCACAGCATTGTGAGTAATACTAGTATTCTTATGTTTTTTTTAAAGGGTTAAAGTTATGAAATTAGCCAGTAAGATTGCATTTGAAAATAAAGAGCATGAAAAGATGTTTCCTGGACAACAGCAGAAAGTGATGGTGCCTGGACACTCTACAAATTTTTATGTGCATTCATTAGAAATAAATCAATACACATCCACCTCTTTTCCTGCACCCTCTATCATTCTTAGTCTTTATCAACATGGGCCATGATGTTGTAAAATGATTTTAAATCAGACTGTTTCTCTAGAAATTTACACAAAATGTTTCCCTGCTGTTTGCACCCCTTGTAGGAGATCTTTGTGGGGACAGTGGTAAAACTCACCACTGTTGAATAAGTAAAAGGAGTCAGAGATGGGGGAGCCACAGCCCTTCCTGCTCCAATTGCTCCTCAGTTTCTCCTTTCTTTTGACTCCCAGGGGATCACCAGGGAGTGCTGAAGGCACTAATGAGCATGGGTGAAAAGTATCTATCTTTTATCATAAAAGTGCTTCTAATCTAGATAAAAGTATGATATGCGTTCAGACTTTGTAGCAATCACATTAAAAGCAATTGTTATATGTCACTGGATCATTAGAAATTTGGAATTTATGATTCTACACTATTTTCTAAAAATCAATAGCAAGAAAAAAATGTTTTTGCAGTAAGGTTAACTGGGAAAACAACTAATTTTTAATTATTAGACATTGTGTCTATTTTTATTGAACTAATACAGGTTTACTAGTTAGTTTTAATAATATTTTTATTAGCCAGGCTCAGTGGCTCAGCCTGTAATCCTGCGCCTTGGGAGGCTGAGGTGAGTGGATTGCCTGAGCCCGCAGGTTCGAGACCTGCCTGGGCAACTTGGTGAGACCTCACCTCTACAATAAGTCAAAAATTAGCTGGGCAGGGTGGCGTGTGCCTGTAGTTCCCGCTACTTGGAAGGCTGAGGTGGAAGGATCGCCGGAGCCCAGCAGGTCGAGGCTGCGGTGGCCAGGAGCGGCCACTGCACTCCAGTCTGGGCAACAGAAACTCCAACTCAAAAATAATAATAATAATATTTTTATTTAAATTTTTAAAATAGTACATGATCCTGTATTTTCTTTTTGCTTTATTTTCAAAAATACAGGAAAAAGAAGTTACCTCAGTCCCATCTGCCCAGTGTAACTACCAATAACTTATTATAATTTATTTGAGACTTAATTTTATGCATTATCAGGGTGTACTTTTCAGATTTTAAAATAGGAATAAAATAGCAGATGAACTATTGTACCAAATGATGTAATTGTATTCTATTTAAAGCATGGTAAATGATATTTTGCGAGTATAATATAAATCATAAACAATAAATTTCAGACTTGCAAAGAAATTTTTAATGGATCACCAAATATTTAGGAACAGATTATTTTTAATTTAAACATTCTAATTTCTATGCAAATATTTTAACAAAAATTGCATGTTAGTTATTTGACAAAGGCTTAGATGTGATATCAGGCAGTAGTTGTATTTTCCTCCAAACAAATTAAAATACACCAACGAAAGTTACCATTAAATGTTATATCTCTCAATGCAAAGATGTGAAAATCACACAACTAAAATAATTTCATTTAAAACACCATATACAAAAACTATTTAATCATTAAGCAGCCTAAATTGCTATCAATTTCTCACATTTAAAAACCAATTAGCAAACTCACCGCCAATTTTCAAACTATTTCAAAATAGTTGATCCTCTTCAGTTATATTTTTCTATTCATACATTATCCGTTCCTGCAAATATGTAAATAATTCTATGTAAATCTCATTTTTCTACTAATAGGTGGCACAAAAAAATGTGTTTATTTTCAATGATAAAGTATGTTCACCGCTATGTTGGTTTAAAATGCCTTCTGTACTGTGATTTCAACTGTAGTCTAAGAATACCTATCAACCATAAAATTACTCTGATGTGATCAAGAAGAGTTTCATTAGGCAAGAAAATGTAAAATAATTATGATGAACTATTGAAGAATATTTTACTTTGCTGGTATTAAAAAATTTATATTGTGATCAACTAAAGTTCTATATTATTTAGTAAATTAGATATATTTTTCTTTATTACATTATTATTATTGAGTAAGATTGCTGTTTTCACTTTAGTCAGAGTTGTTGATGTTTATCTAAGTGAATAATGCACATAAAAGGATTTTTACAAAATTTAGAAGTATCTTGACTTTGCTCTGTTTATAAATGTATCCTATGTTTTATAATATTTAGTAAAACTAAAAGCAAATATCTGAATATTTTTATTTGTACTAATTTTATTAGTAGCATTCAATTTATTCATGTGTATATAGCTGAAAGTCTTCACTTTCCAATTTAAAAATTTCCAATATTTTAGTCTTTTAGAGTAGTTTTAAATCTACCTCATGCAAGTTTATTACAACAACTCATGCGGGGAAACTCTTATGTATTCTCTGTGCATTTTTAACAGCAGTTTTATTAAAATGATGTATTGTCATAAGATAAATTCTAATGATATTTCTATTTTATAACTCTATTTTATTGTGAATCAAGTTGGTGTGATTTATTCAGATTTTCTAAGAAATCCTGAACCACCGTGTAGCTGTAGCTATTAAATAGCAAATGTTTTATATCATAATAATAAACATACATTTTTCATACTTGAACTTTCCAATAATCTGATATTCTCAAGTAGTTTCAGTGCTTTTATTGGATCCCATTGAAGTCTTATTATCTTATATAATTTGTCTCAACTGTACTTCTCCTGATCCAGACTATTTTCTGCTCTTAAAGCCTATGTGGGAAAACAAATGTAACCTGACATAAGACTGCCTTTAATTGTATTTCCAGTGCCTCATCTCTGATCAGAGATAGCTCAGTAGGAATCCTCTTTCTTTGTCTTCTTTGCTAGCACAAATTCAGCTTAATTTTACTCCTTTTCTGAGCAGCAAAAACCAATTTCTTGATGCCCTCTGCTCACATGAGACTCGCACACATTCACAAGTCTTCTCTTTAAACCACCATACTCATTTTTTAAAAAAAAATTTAGGGTTTATAGAATAAGACAGGCAAAAATCATAATCACCAAAAGGAATAGAAAACCTTTGAAAAACATGCTTGTTACTTTAATTTAAAAATGAATTCAGGCATATTTTAACAGGAGTGCATCTAAGACCTCGAAGCAGCCATTCTCCAAGATGACTTTCAATGATCTCTGCCTCTGGAATTCACACTCTTATATAGTTCCCTCCCACATTGTACCAAGATAGGTCTGTGTGACCAATAGCATGCAGTGAAAGAGATGATCGGTTACTTTCAGACTTTTCTTACCAGAAGTCTATGGCTTCTGTCCTGAGCATAATTTTTCTTGTTTACTGTGTCTCTGCCATTTACACTGGGGGAAACAAGAACCATATTATGGAACTGCCCCATGGTAAAGAAGTGAGGTCTCCAGTCAAGAATCACAGGTGATTGAAACCTTCTAAAAAACCAGTGTTGAGACTGGGAAAAGATCCCCCAATCCCAGTTGAGCCTCAAGAGAGACCGTGAGACTAAAACACCAACTAAGCCACTTCTGGATTCTTGGCACACAAAAACTAATAGGTAATAACTGTTGGCATTCCAACCTGTTAAGTTTTAGAGTAATTTGTTGTGCAGCAATAAGTAACTAACACAGATCTCAACATGATCAAACATCTGTGTGTATCTCTTTATTCTTTGGTCTTATTATATCAATTTGCATCAATTATAAATAGATATAAATCATTCTGGCAATGAAATGATGCAGTCAAGCTCTGTCTCTTTGTTACATGGATACTAAATCAGATGTTTGCAAATAACGACTTGCTACTGCAACCATCAGTTTTTATAAATAAAGTTTTATTGGAACACTAATACTTTAATGTGTTTACATTGTGTCTATGACTGCTTTCGTGCTACAACTGCAGAGTTGAATGATTAAGACAAAGGACAAATGACCAACCTAAAGTATATACTGTTTAGCTCTTTAAAGAAAGATTTGCTGGTCCGTTATACAACGTAGGTGGTATACACCTTGTGTTGTTTCTTTCCAAATTAGTAGCAACTGCAGTAAGAAAAAGTTAAAATCCATAACTTGACGGAAAAAGCTTAAGAAAAAACTCTAATTTACCTGTCTTTGACCATGTACCTTTGGAAGTATTACTGTAATTGGCCAAAACTAGCTCATGTGACCATTCTTGCTTTGAAAGGAGCAGTATGAGATCAATTCAAGGCAAATAAAATTGGTTTCCACGGGAAAGATCCATGTTGTTACTAAAAGAAATGTACTTGTATCTAGGTGTACTTAGGGGGAGATGGGAAGTAGAATGAGATGCCTGCATTAAAATGCTATATAAATACACTGTGGAAAAGTAATCTCACAGTTGGGTGTGGTGATTCACCTGTAATTCCATCTCTTTGGGAAGCACAGGCAGGGATATTGCTTGAACCAAGGAGTTCGAGATAAATCTGGGCAACACAGTGAGACCTAATATTTACAAAAAACGTAAAAATTTGCTAGGCATGGTGGCCCGCGCCTGTAACCCCAGCTACTCGGATGTCTGATGTGGAAGGATCACCTTAGCCCAGAAGGTTGAAACTACGGCGATCTGCTATTGCGCCACTCACTTCATCCTGGATGACGGAGTGAACAACAACAAAAAAGAATTTCACTATAATGAAAATGGCAAATAGGGATTTCAGAAATTCTCTAATTCTAATCCTTATCCTTAAAGGCTGTACGTTCACTTTTCTTGGCAGAAGAGGCCTCTTGTTTTCTTTTTCTCTTTCTATTCCTGAAAATAAAGGTCATGCATCTCTCATTTCCTTGTTCTTACGTTTTTCTTTTCAGGTAGGCTCTTTCTGAGACACAGTTAGGGCTGGGCCAGCTCACTACAGGCTGTATAAAACTCATATAGGTCATATTTTGGTTTAGTAAATTTCACCTGTAAGTCCACCATATTATCATTAAATCCTTGAATTATTACAATAATTTTCAGTTTCTAGCAAATTTTCTGGCATTATCTCATCATCTCATGTAATTTTTAGGCAAAAGCTAATTTTTTTTTCTATTGTGTCTCTGCTTCCCCTGGAAAGTGTTAATTGGGGTATATCTTTTCAGAAAAATCCAATAATTCACCTACATAACCCTTGGTTCAAATTCCAGCACATAGTTTAGGAACATAGAATGGATACATTATTTCTTAAGAAAAATTAAAAGCTCACACACATGAATTAGATATAATTGCAAAAATATGGACTTTGGAATTAAGGTTAAATATATATTTCAGCATTTATTACCTGTGACACCTTAGATAAGTTTGTTGGGTTTTTTTGTTTTTTTTGAGTTGGAGTCTCACTCTGTTGCCCAGACTGGAGTGCAGTGGCCGCTCCCGGCCACCGCAGCCTCGACCTGCTGGGCTCTGGCTATCCTTCCGCCTCAGCCTTCCAAGTAGCCGGAATTACAGGCATGCGCTACTACGCCTGGCTGATTTTTTTTGATTTATTGTAGAGATGAGGTCTCACTGCCCAGGCGGGTCTCGAACCCGCGGGCTCAGGCAATCCACTCACCTCAGCATCCCAAAGGCGCAGGATTACAGGCTGAGCCACCGAGCCCGGCTCTCAGATAAGTTTTTTAATCAGCTTAATTAAATTCCTTTCCTTTGTAAAAATTAGTCTAGCAATGGTTTTAAACAGAGGTATATAGATCACAAAAATCAAAGTGCCTATTGCATAATAATTACTCTATAAACATTAGGGTTCTGGAGTATCAATAATGGTTAGCCCTTAGATTTTAACCATTGGACAAAAGGCCATGAATGCTACATTTCTAACATACATACAGTGTTACGTTTCTATAATAATAATCTGTAAATAATACATCGATAAATTTAAATGTAGCTATAGAATGTATCCACCAAAAAAAAAAAAATGCTATTAAGGATCTGAGTTTTATTGAACTGAGTTTATTTTCTTTATATAAAATAAAGGCTATGATTCATTCACTCATTAATCTTTGACATAACTATGACTTAAGTGCTCAGTGCAGACACAAAGTGATTTAATCACTTCAAGGATAATTGTTTCATATATTATCAGTTTTTAAACAGATAACAGTTGACAGTAAGTTGTCTTCTACCAACTTATCCTGGATCAAAATGACCAGGTCACTCTGAGATTATTGTTACATTTTGTAATAGTGCTACTATATTATACAGTAGAGAAGTGTCTTTCACTGATAAAGGGGAAAAAATATCCTAGTGCCTATGATGCAGACATAGAAACAAAGAAGAAGAAATGAATTCCCTACTCTCAGTTTTTACAACACTTACTCTTGCAGTTTGATTTCTAGATAATTCTCCCCTCTTGTTTCCTTCATCGGCTACTTACCCTCTCTCTTGGCGTTAATTCTAGCCTTCCCTAGGTTTATTCCTGACTCATGAATTTTCATTCCCTATGGCCCTCAGCAGGGAACTCCTCTCTGTTCATTGTTTTATTCATTCTCTACATGCTGACAGATACTCAGAAAAACTCTGGAGCGCAGATAAAGCTCTTTTCCTATCTTTCTGACCTATCTACACGTGTCTCTACTTAAAAACACGATGGAATCTCAAGTCAACATATCTGAGAATTATAAAGCATCTACAGCACTTAGTGCTTCATGAACATGATTTTACTATTCTACTATCTTCAGCAACCATAACTTTATTTCTCTAGAAAATTCTTGACTAAGAAATGTTGCAAGTAATGTTCTTGTTTCACTTCAGAAACATTCTGAAAGACCTATCGACTCTTCAATAGAAAATCAGAGCAGTTATACCCCCAAATTCTTTACTTTAGCACCTTGCTTCAACATTCTCACCTTTCTGTGCCCATCAATCATTATTCTATTCTACTATGATCCTTTCCCAGTTTAAATCAAGGCCTGCATCTCCTTTTCCCCACCCCGAGTTGCAAGACTTACCTTAAACCAAACTTTAAAATCTCATAAAGAGGTCAGCGTTGCCCTTTCTGCTCAGAGATGCTAAGACTGCAGAAGTACTGTTCTTCCCTGGTACAGCAAGCAATAAACTCACCTTTGCTTTATAAACATGTTTTGGTGATATTTTAGAAGTCTAATATCCAACATATGTAAAAGGAAATATTTCCCCTCTGGCCAGCTACTGCTTCTCTTTTCTTTATCACAATTCTATCAATGGAAGATTTGACTTCACTTTTATATATGCTCGTTTTTTCCATGGGTTTGAAATACCACAACATTAATTGATATGTTTATAATGAAAATAAACCAGATCAACTTCTAAGTTTCTCCTCCTAAAGTCACCAGGTTGAAAACTTTATTTGTATAAATAGTTTAAATATTAACTATTATTATCTTCTTCTTTTAAATTGTTATGTAATAACGTTCTCTTTAAGTTTTCTATTGATTAATGATATGGATATCAACATTCACCAGTAACAAATAGAAGCAGAATTTTCTTTGCCATCTCTTTTCCTGATCATTTATTTGCAGTCAGTCCTCAGATCCCATCATTTCTACTGTGAAAATGTAATTTTGATCTTTTTCCAGTTTCACAGCAGCTTCAATAAATTTTACCATAACACCATAGTGACAATAACACTTAGTTTTCTATCTCTGAAAAATGTAGAACGATTGTTAAAATTATTAATCCTACAGTGAATTTTGGAAAGAAGTAAAATCTTAACTTTAACTTAGATGTATAAAGATCATAATTATTTAATTGATTCTTGAAATGATAATAAGAAAAAATATTATGATTTGGTTATGAATATCATAACAGGCCCAGATTCTGGTGCCATCAGTAAAAAAGGCATGAAGAGTATCTGCCGATAGTAATAGTTCAATAAATGTTTGTGAAATAAATACAAGATAGTAATTTGTAAAAATCAAGAATTGCTTTTGTGGCAGACATTGTCCACATTGATATCAACAACTCCTTTTTTACCTTATTAAGAGCACCTTAACTTTCAGCATCATACATCGTGACCAGGAATAAAAACCTTCCCTTGCATTTAGTTGTTGGCCATGTGACTAAGTTTCACTCAAAGACATAATGCATAGAATTCTTTCCAGAGATAAAACAAACTAAAAATTAACAAAGTTTAAACTTCAGTGTCCTTCATCTGCAAGGATCTCTTCAGTAAATTATTCCTTTGTAAATAATTTTTCATATTATCTTGATTTGATTGATACTGTATTTTTCAAACACAGTTCATAATTTGTCTTCTATTTTTCTTAGATTGTCTCTGAATGAGTTTACCCCATTTAATATGAAGGGTCATCACTTTCAATTTGGCTCCAGTTTATAATTTCATAACTTTCAGACATTCTCTATACTTTAGAACAACCAAGTTTTCATACCAATTGCATTTGAATTTTTTGAGAATTTTGCTCATCTAGTCGTTTTTTTTTTTTTTTTGAGTTGGGATCTCACTATGTTGCCCAGGCTGGAATATAGTACCACAATTACAGTTTACCACAGCCTCGAACTCTCAGGCTCAGGCAATCCTTCTACCTCAGCCTCCCGAGTAGCTGAGACTACAGGTGTGTGCCACCATGCCCAGCTAATTATTTCATTTTTTGTAGAGACGAGGTCTCGCTATGTTGCCCAGGATGGTCTCGAACTCTTGGGCTTAAGCAATCCACCTGTCTTGACCTCCCAAAATGCTGGGATTACAGACGTGAACCAGTGTGCCCAGTTCATCTAGTCTTATTAGAGACATCATGTGGGTTATTTATTAAACGATTATATTCCATAATTTTCTGAACATTTCAGTCCAAATGACCAATGACTAATCCCCAAATCAAATAAACATGGTAATCTCATTTAATTAATGAAATATGACCAGTATAGCATGCAGCATGTATTGCAATGCAATATGATTTAAATGGTACATGATTATCGCAGTGATTGAGAGTGTATCATAGAAAGAAAGTAGTTAAGTGCTGATTTGGTGAGAGGTCATGAAGGGATTCCATTGCTTCTGCAAGAGATTATTTCTACACTGAACAATTCAGCAATGAGAAATGGTGTATGCTGAGTCAGATGAGGTAGAATGCATATGCAGAGGCGGCAACAAGAAGCATTTACAAGACACAAGGGAAATAAAAAATAGAGAATCTGCACTGAGGATCTTAAAATCTAATTAAGGTGAAACATATTTAAAGAGGATGGAATATGAGTTACAGTAGATGAGCAACACTATTATATTTTGATAGATAGTAATCATATCAGTTAAGCAAATGCAGAAATATAACGAGTAGATTAAAAAAAGTATAACAAATAAATGGGAGCAAAAATTAGAGGAAAAATTGAGTTTTTTGTGATATAAGAAAGTTAAAGATAGTCAATGGATTTGTAAGTAAATAAAACTTTTTGTGCTTGATTTGCTTGCTGATCGTTAAATTATGTATTTAAGTACAATAAAGAAACATTTTTTAAGTTTAAATAATGGGCAAGAGATGCTAGGAGTCATGGATACAGAAAATTTAATGTTCATTTTTCTAAGTTTTTCATTCAGTTTTTAATGTAAGGAATTACTTTTCATTCCCAAGTTATTAAATACAATATTTCTCATTTACAGAGTAAAAATAAAAATTTGGGGTTTTTGTTTTTAAAATGTTCTAACAATTTACGTATTTTAAAAATTTGTTTTAGAAAAAGTTTTACTCGAAATGTAGATCATTTTCTTCTACATGATTTTTACCATTATTTAAGTTAAATCCACTAAGTTTTACCATGATTTAATTTAAAACAAGCAAAACTAGAATATATGTACCATTGTTTGAATTGGAAATTACACTTTTCACTACAATACTGTAATTATGCTCAATAATTGCAATGAGATTCCATGCTGAGCATAAAATTAGCTTTTTTTATGAAGGCATGATTTAATACATGTCCAACAGCAGAAAAACTGAAGGCATGAGAAAGAATATACATTTCCTACAGGTAATAGAGTAAAATATTTTCATTTTGTAAAAAAATTAACATATAGTTTGACTTCATTTGTATATTTATTTTAAATGATTTTTATTATCACAGCTTTCACCTTTGACTAATAAAAGCCTAAAATACACATTCTTCATGAAATTGCTCTAAATATATATGAAATTGTGCTTTAAGAACAGCAATAATTTCCTCTTCCTCCTCTTCATTATCTTACCTCTTCTTCATCTTCTTATTCTTTCTTCTTCTCCTTCTTCTAATATTTTGAATTTAAAGGGACAGTATAGTACACTGAAAATAAAAACAGAAACAGATGGGAAAAGTCAATAAATAAATAAGAATCCCAGTACTGTCTTCATTTAATATTTATCTGGACTCAAATCAACTCTCTTCCCAGCGTCTTATTTTTCCTTTCTATAAAATTACGGGGCTGAAGTTAGTGAAGTTCCCTTTTATATTTAAAAGTATATGATTCCAACATGAGCACTTAAAAAAATTTGAGAAGTCCTTGAAAATATGTATACAAACACCAATGCCGATTAAACTATGCAATTATCAAGAAAACCAATTTAGATTCCAGTTTTTTAACAAGGAAACCACTTAATTAAAAATAAGAATGCTAGCCGGCCTCGGTGGCTCAGCCTGTAATCCCGCACTTTGGGAGTCTGAGGTGAGTGGATGGCCTGAGCCCGTGGGTTCAGAGACCCTCCTGGGCAACTTGGCGAGACCTCATCTCTACTACAAATTTAAAAAATCAGCTGGGCATGGTAGCACGTTCCTGTAATTCCGGCTACTCAGAATGCTGAGGCAGAAGGATTGCCAGAGCCCAGCAGGTCGAGGTTGCAGTGGCCAAGTCAATAAAAAAGAAATAAAAATAAAAAGAAACAAAAATAAGAATACTTCACTGAGGTATAATTTATATTAAAATGCATGTCTTTAAGTGCTCAGAATGTTGAAAGTGGACACATGTATGTTCATGTATAATCATTCCCCTAAATGATTTTCATCAAGCTGTAAAGTTTCCTCCAGTCCTCTCTCCAGTCAATCTCTTTTTCTATCCACTCCAGAGGCAATCACTTTTTTACTATTCTGGTTTCTATCACTGTAAATTAGAATTTCCTGCTTGAGAACTTCATATATATATGAAATCAAACAGGGTTTTTTTTTTTTTTTTCTGTCTGACTTTTTTGGCTCAACATAATCTTTCTTAGGTTTATTTATGTTGCTAGGCATATTAGTGCAGTGTTATTTTTGTGTTGATGGATAGTAACCCATTATATGAATATTGCATCATTTGTAAATTCAGTCTACTGGCTGAGAGACATTTATTTATTTTCTAATTTCTGGCTGTTATGAATAAAACTGTTATGAAAATTTGTTTCCAAGTTTAGTTATGGACATATCTGCTTATTTTTCTTGGGTTTCATATCTAAGAAAGGAATGGATGAGTAGAGATATAGTATATCCTGAACATAATGGAACAGACAGAAAAAGAAAAACTACAAAAAATTAAAAAGTGTGGCAAACTGGTTAGGATCCTCAGGACTGAAGGAAGAATATAGCAGTAGAGTGTGTTATTTCTCCCCACACAGTGGAAGAAGGAAAAGTATAAGCAGCATTTTTAAAACTCCATTTTATCAAAAGAAGGTAAGAGAAATGACAGAAGATGAAATCAGTGAATATGAGGACAGGTCAAAAAATTACCCAATCTAAACAATGATATGATAAGCAGAATGAGAATGGGTTTAAAAAGGTACCTATATTAAGCTGCAAACAAGTATGGCAGACAGACTAAGGATCCCCAAAAGATATCCATGTCCTAATTCCCAGAATTTGTCAATATTTTACCTTACATGGTAAGGTAAAATTTTGCACATGCGATTAAGTTGAATATTTGAGATGGAGAGATTATTTTGGATTATCTTGGTGTATTCAATGTCACAAGAGTCTTTATAACAGAAAAAGAGAAATAAGGGTGTCAGATAAGAAGTGACAATGGAAACAAATCAGAGTGGTGAGATTGCTGACTTTGGGATGATGGAGTTGCAAGTCAAGAAAGCTGGAAGTTAGAAACACAGGGAATGAATTCACCCCAAGTTTATCCAGAAAGAATACAATCCCTCCAACATCTTGTTTTAGTACAGCAAGAATGTTGACCTCCACAACTGTAAGATAATATACTTGCATCTTTTTACTCCAGCAAGTTTGTGGTAATCACAATAATGTCTCCTCAAAGGGATGGCTTGGTATGATAGCATTAAAAAATGAACAGAAGCCGGGCTCGGTGGCTCAGCCTGTAATCCCGTGCCTTGGGAGGCTGAGGTGAGTGGATTGCCTGAGCCCGTGGGTTCGAGACCCGCCTGGGCAGGTGAGACCTCATCTCTACAATAAATAATAAAAAAAAAAATTAGCCGGGCGTGGTAGCACGCGCCCGTGGTTCCAGCTACTCGGAAGGCTGAGGTGGAAGGATGGCCGGAGCCCAGCAGGTAAAGGCTGCGGTGGCCAGGAGCGGCCACTGCCCTCCAGTCTGGGCAACGGAGTGAGACTCCAACTCAAAAAAAAAAACAACAAAAAAAACCTAACTAACAGAGATTTTAGTATCTGAATTTGGGGTGTTGTTCTAATATGTACCTAAAATATGGGAATCACTACGAATTGAAGCTAAAAGGATTTTGGGAAGCATAGTGGAAAAAGTCTGGATTGCCTTGATCAGACGACTATTAGTAGAAATATGGATGCCAATTACTTTATTTGTGAGAACTCAGAAAGAAGAAAAAAGGGGCAGGATAAAAATACATATATAAACATAGACAATACCTTAATCACCATGAACAGACTGTTAATAGCAATATTGATGCTAAAAAATATTACTAATGAGGGTTCAGAATGAAATAAGATACATGTTACTGAAATCTCAGGGAAAAGAAATCCTTAGTATACAGTAGTGAAAATTGTAGCTAAATTGTACCCTCCACTTACTTGGAAAGCAAAATTCATAAACAATAAACTTGAATATTCAGCTGAGGAGTCTTCCAACCAAAGTATTGAAGGCATGGCAGGCCTTCTCCTTGCTGCTTATAGAAAGAAAAAAAAAAGATAGACTGAGAAAGGAAGTAAACAAAAATTTAAAAGGATTTGCTTATTTGTGAAATTTTTAGCCAAATAAGACAGTAAAAAAAAAAAAAGCTATAATTAAGATTCATTATCAGAATAACATGCTCTGGAAAGAAAGCTAAGTGTGTGGCTGCACAATTTTTTAAAGGTTTTTTTTTCTTAATACCTTGAGAGGACCAAAAGGTCAAATTATTACTCACTCTAACATGTCTGAAGAAATTAGGCATTTACCTCCTGAATCCTTTCTGCCATCTCAGCAGAGACCAAAATGAAACTGGGGTTATACAGGAAAGATCTGCAGAGATCCTCTTTTCTCTAATGGACTAAATTTCTGTGACATATATGAGAGATTCAGAAGGGCCTTGTTTTATTATACAAGCAGAAACATTTCAGCTTGGATTGAAAGAGACAAATAGATGACCAATTGTATAAACAGCAGTCTGATAAAACCAATCAGCGACAAATGTTTCATAAAATGTTTCCTTTTATGAAAAAGGAAGGATATTCAGAGTATGAATTTGAAAGTCCCAGATGATTATTCCCAGACAGTAAAACTTAATGAAATTTTCTACTTTAGATTTCAAAATTGCTTGGGATTGGTGATTGAGTGTTTCCCCTCCATGTTTTCCTTTTTGAATGGGGAATTCCCATAACGGGATTCTATGCCTAGCCCACAATTGTATTTTGGAAGAAGGTAAGTTGCCTTTTTTCTAGATTCACAGGTTGACAGAGAGGAATGTTGCCCCAGAATGCATTATACTGAATCTCATTCGTAATTAAGTTAGATAATGAGGTGACTAACACTACTGCTGCTTATAAATCTTGCTCCATCCTTATTATTGGGACACTCTCTCCTTGGGATAGAAATACATTTGAAATATTTGTTGACTATTAAAAAGAGGTCAAAGGACATAAACAGAACAGACATTTCTCAAAAGGCACAAAAGCAACCAATACACATATGGAAAAATGCTCAACATCACTAACCAACAGATAATTGCAAATCAAAACCACAATGACACCAGAATGACTATTATTAAAAGTCAAAAACCAACATAACATTTGTGAAATGGAAAAAACATAGAAATGGAGGACATATTCGTGGTTTTCAGGTGGTAAAAAGGCAGAGAGATAGTAAAAAGGGAAGTGAGTGTGGTTATAAAAGGGCAATGCGGCGAAAATAATAGTGCTTTGTAATGTGACTTCACAGTGACTATATGAACCTGCACAGGAGATAAATTTGCAGACATGCATATGACAAAAAGTAAGGGACTAAAAGTAAAACTGGGAAGATCTGAATAAGAAAGGTATGTTACATTATTGCCAATATCCTAGATATGGTACTGCACTATAGTTTTGCAAGATGCTACAATTGGGTGAAACTGGATAAAGGCTAAAGAGGACCTGTTTGCATCATTTCTTAAAACTTCATGTGAATCTACAACCATACTAAATGTGTTTGTTCATTTTTAAAATCACCCCTAAAGTTACTTTATTGATTCATGAAAATTTTCAACGTATTTTAATATTGATTTTTAATTTAATTTTATATTGTATTAAAGAACATATTATATGTTACTTAAGTCTTTTTAAGTATAATTAGACTTGTTTTATGGTCCAGTTTTATGTTTGTTTTTTTTTAATGGTAGGAGAACTAATCCCTCCCATAATCTTGAACTAAGTTGTTGTTACTCAAGAGTTTACTTTTAAGTACATTTAGATAATTTTAGCAAGAGGCTTTTTAGCATCGCAAACCCACCAAGCTGTCATAAGTGAGAGTCAGAACACGGTTATAATTGCCTAGGTATAAACCCAAGTTTTACCACTCATGAAGTGTGTGAATTTTAACTTGGATATGGTGTTGCTACATTTTTACTAGTGGAAAATAAATCACTATATTTGTAATGTGGAGAAAATAATTTTGACATTCAAAAACTGTTACACTAAGCATATAGAGATACTAACAATATTTCTAAACAAACAGCTATATAGAAATCCATTTTGAAATATTTGTTGATTCCATCTCACCATTTGTTCATTTGCCATGTTGGGAGATGAGATGCAAGAGTCAATGCATTTCATTTGCCTTCTAGGTTTTCTCAAATTCCACTCTGATTTATTTAAACGGTAGCTCAAAAGTTTCTTTTTATATGTCTATATGTGCTTTTATTTATGTTGCAGATGACTCACGGATTTATTTTTTATGTTTGTACATCCGCATGTCTCATTATGACTAACACTACTGCTGCTTATAAATCTTGCTCCAGTCCTTATTATTGGGACACTCTCTCCTTGGGACAGCTTCCTTCTGACCTTTCTGCTAGAATTGCTGCTTCTCCCTGTCTGTTCAATGACCTATGTCTTGTGGTAATGGCATATGTCAGATGCCTCTACCCTGTACCCCTTTTCATTTTATAAATTTTGACCAGCCTTATTTAACTTCATAATGGAGAGACCTTAACTGCCTCTTAGAAATGTCTAATTATTCAGATGAGAACATAGATTCCCAGGTAGTGCTGCCAAGAAATCATTCAGAAATCAAGTTTAATTATCTTATTTTGATTTGTATTATGAAAAATTTCAAAACCACATAAACGGAAGAAAATATTATAGTAAAATTCATACACCCCTCATTCAGTCTCAACAAGTTTAAACAGATGACTAACTTTTGAAATCTATATGTACCAGATCTCCCTCATTTTCCATTCAGTTAGTTTAAAACAAATCCTAGCTACCATACCATTTTCCCATAATGCTTTAGTATGAGAAATTCTGAAGATGAGAACTTTAACTTAACGTGACTCTATCCTTAGTATACTAAAGTAATTTTTAATAATTCTTGAATGTTATAAATCTATTTTATAAAATCTCGGTTTATAACAGATTGGATCTGTAGGAAAAATTATCAAGGTTGTTGGAACCAAGGGAAACATCTATTGCTTATTTATAATTTTGAAACTTGTGTTGACTTATTGCTATAATTTTTTTTAACTTTTATTTTTTATTTGAGAGATGTGGGGTACAATTCAGTGTTAGGTATTAAAATGTTCATTATGCAGATACCCTTGTTGAGGTATGCTCCCGCTTCCCCAGGCAGATTCCCACTACTGCCAGTCCCGCTTCCCCACTCTTCTCCTGGGAGTTTCCCGCTACTGCCAATTCTTTTCTTATAGTGTTATTTTAATTGTTCAAGGTCCACTTATGAATGAGTACATGTGATACTCAGTTCTTTGTTTCTGTGAAAGATCACTCAGTATTATAGACTCTAAGTCTGTCCAGGTTGCTGTGAATATCATGATTTTGGTTTTTATGTCTACATAATATTCCATTGTGTCTGTGTACCACATCTTCTTAACCAGAGATGTGAAAGACCTTTGCAATGAAAACTACAAAACACTGTTCAAAGAAATCAAAGATGACACAAATAAATGGAAAAATATTCTGTGCTCATGGATTGGAAGAATCAACATTGTTAAGTGTGATACCTTCTGCAATGTTAGGAAGATGCCAAGGTACTTGATTTTTTTTCTGGCTATTATGAATGGGATTGTGTTTTTTATTTGGGTTTCTGTTTGTTTATTGTTGGTGTATAAAAACGCGACTGTCTTTTGCACATTGATTTTGTTCCCTGAGACTTTGCCAAAGTCCTTTATCAATGCAAGGAGGTTTTTGATAGATTCTCCTGTGTTTTCGAGGTATAGAGTCATGTCGTCTGCAAAGAGGGATAACTTGACTTCCTCTTTTCCTATTTGGATACCCCTGATCTTCTTCTCTTGTCTGATTGCTCTAGCTAGGACTTCCAAAACTATGTTGAAAAGGAGAGGTGAGAGTGGACATTCTTGTCTTGTTCCGGTTTTCAGGGGAACTGATTCCAATTTCTGTCTGTTTAGCAGTATGCTGGCTGTGGATTTCTCATAGATGGCTCTTACTATTTTTGCGTATGTTCCATCTATGCCTAGATGTTGGTCTATATACCTGTTCTTGTACCAATACCAAGCTGTTTTGATTATTGTAACCATATAGTAAAGTTCAAAGTCTGGACGTGTGATACTTCCCACTTTGTTTCTATTGCCAAGAATTGTTTTGGCTATTCATGGTCGTTTATATTTCCATATTAATTTCTGTATTGTCATTTCCAGGTCTGAGAAGAATGATGTTGATAATTTAGTGGGTATTGCATTGAATCACAGACAGGTGCTTTAGATGACAGTCCAGCTGAACTCAACCTTCCAGCCACCCCTTCCTAGGCACAAAAGACATATATGAAGCCATCTTGAACCTTTAAGTTCACCCCAAATGCCAGTGTATACCATCAAGTGACCTCAACTGATACAACATGGATCTAATGAATTGTCCAACTGAGCCAAACTTGAAATTCTGACCACAAACATCATGAAATATGATAAAATGGATGTTGTTTTAAAGCTAAAAAAAAAAAGGAAGAAAGTAATATGTGTTATGTGCATATAAAAGTGATTAAGTACTTCAAGGGAATTTACAAAAAGAGTATAAATGGAATGTACATAAATTATTACAATAAAAGTGAAAAACAAAATTGTCTAAATAAAGGCACAAATAAAGTGATATGGAATATAAAGAAGGCCTATAACTTCTAGAAAAAAATAAAGAAGAGATATAAAAGTAAGGAAATACCCTTGGTTAAGCTCAGCAAATGACATGGGGAGCCAAGAGTTTAAGAAGTAAATTTTTGGCATGCAAGAAAAATATATTTGTTTAACTTATCCCTCTCATAGCCAGACACTGATGTCAGTTTCAATACCTCTACATTCCCCACAGGACTCTTGACATTTAAAGTAGAGTGTTTACAGTCATGCTAAACAATTCTAATCTCAAATGACACTACTAATCTATTTATAGTTTATGCATGGTGCTGTGTGTAAACCTTTTCAGCAAGGTTTTTAAATAGTAGCAAGAACTTCCATTTTCTGTAGTTTTCTACTATGAAACTGTAGTTTTCTACCACACAACTGTAGTTTTCTACTGTAGCTCATGCCATATGGCTTCCTTTCTCTAGTATAGCTATAGAGTCAACTACTACTTTATAAGGTATTTTAACCTGTCTTAAGATTCAAATACCTCCATCAAGTTCAGTGTCTACCCAGGTTGTACATTCTCTGAAAATTTTGGAGAGAAAAATACCAACCTCATTCCTAGATACTAACTAATAGATTAATATGCCATTTTAGCTTGTGTGAAAATACTTTGATTAAATAGATTTGATTTTAGATAGATTTTAGTCTTAATAACTTGCATGTTTTTCTGACAATTGAAAGTTGGCATTTGAAGAAATTCTCAGCTCTTTTATAGTAGAATTCTTAACCCTGGCAACCTGGTCTAAGTACCAGTTTATCTTTGTTCCTCCAACTCACTATCTCTTTAAGTAACTGTGTGGACAGGTGAGTCCTTTACCTCCATAGGCACAATGTGCACACATATAAATAGGTACACAGAGTAAATCTGAGCTTTATAAATAGTTTACATATTACATATTACTGCCTTTTATATTTAGCCCAAACTTTGTCTAAAACCTAGTCCTAGAGCTTTGGTCTTATCAGTGAGATTAAAATTTAGAGGTAATAGCTATATGCTAAGCCATAAGCATATAAGATATTTGCTTATTTTAGAGTTAATTTTGATTTGTTTAACCTAATAGTTTCATCATGTATTGTTTGATAGAATAACCAGTGATGAATGCTATGACTATAATGCTTTTTAATGGATGATAAATTTTTAAATGAAGAATTACAATAATGAAGCTCAGGAGTCATGATACCGGATTAATTCAGGACTCATATTGCAAATGCAAAATAATTTTTTAAATAATCAATTCACTTCAAGAGGGTTTGTTATTTGGTTTAATTCCATTAAACAGTGTTGATTATTTGAGACTTTAATTAAAAGAGCTGCTTTTATTTTTCTTCATAGGAAATTCAAATGGCAGAATACAAGTGTCATTATTAAACATTTGCTCCCAAAATGATGATTCTCTTAGTACTTGCATTAGTCACCCAGAGACATATTAAATTAGACAGCTTATGATAAAAAAATTCACTTTATGTGAGCTAATTTTAAAACTTCTGTCTTCTGCACCAGAAGGGAAGTGAAATTTTATTGGGATTATAAAAAAATTTAAAAATTAAAGACTGTTCCTAAAATTATTGTGCTATTAGTGAGCTTTCCACATGAGTAGACCTGAAAATTAAGTTGCCATGTTGGGAGGTTGAAGATTTCAGAGTGAATATAAGTAAACGCCATTATTTAACAAAAGTTACATTTGGACAATGGTATCAGGTTTTGAGACTAACTTTGACTTTATTCTCTAGAATTCCAAGTATTATTGTTAAAATGTTAAACCTGAATCTACTATGAGAAAAAAACCAAACAGTACTTTGTAGATCAATATAATAAATCGGCCAGACATGGTGGCTCAAGCCTGTAAACCCAGCACTTTGGGAGGCTGAAGTGAGAGGATTGCCAGAGTTTGTGTGTTCGAGACCAGCCTGGTTAACATGGTGAGACCTCTTTCTACAATAAATCAAAAAATTAGCCGAGTATGGTAGCGCACACCTGTAGTTCTGGCTACTTGAAAATCTGAGGCAGATCACTGGAGCCTAGCAGGTCAACGCTGGGGTGGCCATGAGTGTGCTACTGCATTACAGCCTGGGCAATGGAGTAAAACTTCAACTTAAATAATAATAATAATAACAATTTACTGCAAACCAGATAAGAAAGTACTTCTACAAAAATTAGACAGAGTGAGTCTCCAACTCAAAAAAAAAAAAAAAAAATTAGAAAATTCAAAGACCATTTTGATAGTTCAGAACTGGTTAGGAAGGAAGAGATTAGAAATATTAAAACAATTGGGTCAACCATTTTCTGAACTACAGATTCACTATTTTCCCTGAACTCTTTTTCTCCATCTAACAGCCATGGTCCCCATCCAGACATTTAACATTTAATTCACTTTATAGAACACCTGCCAAACTATAATCTCTTCCTTATTCACCACCCACAGAATATTTTCTATCAATATTTTAATATTTCTGAAAACTTTTCCTGTGACTAAACAAGATATCTAACTCCTTACCTTCTGTTCTTTATCTTGGTTGCATGATGTGAGGCCACAGAGATTATGAATTATTTTACTTCTGTAGAATTAACTTAGAGCTTGAAACAAATTACCTGTTTTCCAAGCCTTCTTGCACCATGTTCAAAAGATGGTTAGACAGTGGTACAAGAGAAATTTGAATGTTTATTTTTTGGGTGAGAGTCTCTTCTATTGATTTTTTTTTTTTTTTAGAAAGTAGGATTTATTGAGAGGACAGAAAAGCTCCTGCAATGGGAAGGGACCCCAAGGGGTTTTCCTCATCTATTGATTTTAAGGAGAAAAGATATAGGGTAGGCTTTGGTGACCATGTTGGTATGTAAATACTAGCCTGAATGATCAGTCTGACTCAATATGGAATTTCTGATGTTTTTAAACAAATAGGCAATATTAAAATATTAAGCAAATATCTGATCTAGAATTCAAATTTAGGGAGCTGTCAAGTTTTACTTAATGATTAATAGTGTCACTGAGACTGTTATATTTGTCTATTGCTTGGCATAAAGAATAGTTACATATGACATTCAATTTTCTTTGATGTATTTCCATTTTTAAGGCTAGATATTGAAAATGTGGTTTAAGAAGTTTCGTGTGTGTGTGTGTGTGTGTGTGTGTGTGTGTGTGTGTCCTCTAGGGTTATCCATATCCTAAAGAAATAAGCTTACTGTTATATATTTTTTAAAGACAGACTGAACTTGTGTGTGTGTGTGTGCGTGCACATGCGTG
The DNA here is from genome assembly GCF_000164805.1 of Carlito syrichta. NCBI lineage: Eukaryota > Metazoa > Chordata > Mammalia > Primates > Tarsiidae > Carlito > Carlito syrichta. The sequence continues at coordinate 89,071 of NW_007232341.1, forward strand.
CGTGTGTGTGTGTGTGTGTGTGTGTGTGTGTGTGTGTGTGTGTGTGTGTGTGTGTGTCTCCTAGAGTTATCCTAGGGTTATCCATATCCTAAAGAAGTAAGCTAGCCGGGCTCGGTGGTTCAGCCTGTATTCCCGTGCCTTTGAGAGGCTGAGGTGAGTGGATTGCCTAAGCCTGTGGGTTCGAGACCCGCGTGGGCAGCGAGACCTCATCTCTACAATAAATCAAAAAATCAGCCGGGCGTGGTAGCGCATGCCTGTAATTCCGGCTACTCGGAAGGCTGAGGCGAAAGAATCGCCGGAGCCCAGCAGGCGAGGCTGCGGTGGCCGGGAGCGACCACTGCACTCCAGTCTGGGCGACCGAGTGAGACTCCAACTCAAAAAAAAAAAAAAAAAAAGAAATAAGCTTACTGTTATATATTTTTTAAAGATGACTGAACTTTGTGTGTTTGTGTGTGTGTGTGTGTGTGTGTGTGTGTGTGTGTGTGTGTGTGCACATGCGTGCATGTGTGTGTGTATGTGTGTACTTACATCTTTATTTTTGATATATATGCCTTTGGGATTCAGTTCCAGAAAATTTTTCTAATTTTATAGATGTTGATATAATTTAATGTCTGTCTTTTACATTATTTTTAGTGGTCTTTTTCAAGCTATGAGGTGAAAATTGTCATTTCCCTGAGAATAAAAAAAAGAAAGAAAGAAACAAGAGATGTGATGGTTTCCATTCCCATCATCTAAAGCCCCAAATCCTTGGCTTATATTATCGCATATAAAAATTTTACAATCCACTCCCAAATGCTTTTCCATTTCTATGTTGCTATCATATTGCCTTCTTGCATAGGTCATTGCCTTCTTTTGAAATTTACTTCTTCCCTTTCTATTTGTATAATTCATGCTCATGCTTTTGAGATCCAAATCAAACGTTTCCACCTTTCACTAAGCATCAACTCCTCTTTTCTATGTTTGATAGATGCTACTGTTTACATACCATATTTAATTAATATTATAGTTTTACGATACCAGACTGAGCTCCTCTCAAGAGCAGAGATCGTGTGTCATTTAACTTTGCTTTCCAATGTTCTGCAGTGTGCCTAATACTATGGAGAAACTGGGCTTGGAGATTTTTGTCTTGACACCTAATCTTAGTTTTGTCTTTAAAGTCAACTGATTAATCTTGATTAAGTTCTTTAGTCCTTCACGATCATAGGCACATGCACCTTCAGGCAATAAAAAAGGCAATTATATATAATAAAATGGCATAGAATTTGGAGTTAAAAAGTCATTTAGTGGGGGGAGGTCAATTTATTAAGTTAGATAAAATTTGTTATCTCAGATATCTTTGGTATAAATATAAAAGAGATTAATAGCAATAAATTATAGGTTTGCAGTAAGGGATGAATGAGATACAGCATATAAAAAGGCATCTATCATAGGTTTAACTAGATGACTTCTAAAATATATTAGGAGTTCTAATAATCTATAGATTAAAGAAAATATCTTAGAAAAGTTTTCCTAAGTACAAAAAAAATGAGATTCTTTTTCCTGTTCACTTTGTTATCAGCTGAAAAAGTGGTTAAATTGAAGCTTGCCAAAGCAGAGCAGTAAACATCATGAACTGCTGCAGAGGATGGCTTATTCATTGAAAGTACTAATTGGAATTGTATAAAATTTGGATCTAATGAGGATGTTATTAATGGATCCTAGAATTTAAAATATTTAAATAGGAAAAAATAAGCAGAGTTTATTAAAAGCTTTACATTTGAATAAGAATTATAAGGCCACTTTTTAATAGGGTTGTTTGTTTTTCTCTTTGCAGCGTGTTTGAGTTCCTTGTAGAGTTTAGATGTTGGCCTTTTTCAGATATACAATTGGCAAATATTTTTTCGCATTCTATGGACTGTCTCCCTGTTCTCTTGATGGTTTCTTTTGCTTTGTAGAAGCTCCTCAGTTTCATGAGGTCCCACTTGTCTGTCTTATGTCTTAGGGTATGGGCGCTTAGGATTCTGATCAGGAATTGGCTGCCAGTTCCAATTTCCATAAGGGTGTCTTCTGTGTTTTCTAAGATTCTTATAGTTTGAGTTGTTTTACGTTTAGGTCTTTGATCTATTTAGAGTTAATTTTTGTGTATGGTGATAGGTAGGGGTCCTGATTCAATCTTCTGCATGTGATCAGCCAGTTTTCCCAGCACTATTTACTGACATGAATAGACACTTCTCAAAAGAAGATATATGGGCAGCCAAGAAACATTAAAAAGTGCTCAGCCTCACTTATCAGAGAAATGAAAATCAAAACCACATTGAGATACCACCTAATCCCAGTAAGAATGACCATCATTAATAAAACAAACAACAACAGATGCGAACAAGGAGATGGAGAAAAAGGAATGCGTCTACACTGCTGGTGGGAATGCAGACTAGTACAACCTCTTTGGAAGACAGTGTGGCAATTTCTGAAAGAACCTAGAAATTGACCTTCCATATGACCAGCAATCCCCCTATTGGAAATATACCCAGAGGAACTCAAATCATTCTACAAAAAAGATACCTGCACACGTGTGTTTGTTGCAGCTCTATTCACAATAGCAAAAACATGGAACCAACCATGCAACCCATCGAAACTGGACTGGATAAAAAAAAATACATAGTACATATACACAACAGAGTATTATGCAGCCACAAAGAAGGACAAACATAAGGCAGTAACTTGGATGGATTTAGAATCTGCAGCAACTTGGATGGATTTAGAATCTATCTTAGTGATCTATCACAGAAAGAAAGAACAGAGTACCATGTGTTCTTACACATAAGCAGACCTTGAACAATTATCATAATACTATAAGAAAGGGATTGACAGTGGTGGGAAACTGCCAGGGGAGGGGGGTGGGACTGGCAGTTGAAGAAAACTGCCAGGGTAGGGAGGGGCACACCTCATCAACAATTATAAGCCAAAATAGAATTATAAGCCAAAATAGAATTATAAGCCAAAGGATATTTTCAAAAAAAAAATACTATTATGTGAGAAGTTATGGATTTTAAGTAGAAAGATTTCCAAGTGATGCAGGTACAGCAGTAACACCTCAAAGAATAAAACAATTTTATCAGAAAGTTGTGTAAATTTTTTAACCATTGCTATGAAAGGTAGTAACCTAGACTTTAAAATTCTAAAAGATTTAACTTTAAGGCAGGAATTATAACTCCATTCATGTTGATTAAATAATACAGATTGCTAGTGTATCACTTGCAAATTTGCAAATTAATAGTAAAAAAATCAGAGACTTCTCAAGATAACAGTTTTGTAGTTTTACTCTTTTGAAAAATCAATTTTCTCTACTTGCAGTTGTTTCTCTGTTTCCATTAGAAAATATATTTGAACCATATTTCATCACTATTATTTATGCAGTGCTTTCTAAAATCAATAAAATAACAGTGGTAATTGCACTGGTCTTATTCTATGTTGAAATTTATTTTGAAGACATAAGCCTTTATTCCTCATGTTCTTATTTAAAAAAAAACACTATACCTTTATGTCTCAAAATTTAGGTTAAAAGAAGAATTCTATGTATGTGTATATATATATAAACATCCTTTCCCCAACACACAGAAACACATATATACTTTTAATATATTTCCAAATATACTATAGTACTGAATCATCTGGCCCCTAAAAGACATTGATAAATTATTCATTTCATCTCTACTGATCTAATGAATGCATAGTGAAATATTTGCCAACAATATGAATACATTCACAACTAAAGTAAGTTTCCTTTCATCCTTTCAATACTTTCATCAAATTCCGATCACAGAATTAAAGTGTCTTTATGCCGATAGAGAAATTTGTTGAAGTCTCATTTGTTTATTTTAAATTTGAAGTGACAATAGTGAATTAATATTTAATTTCTGTCCAACATTTCTTTGGGTTTAAGTGATTTTAATATGACTATTTAATTTAATGCCACCCCAAAGGTAGATGGTGTCTAGACCTCATTTATAAATGTTATTTGATCAACACACACCTATGCAACTTAACTATATTGATTATGAATTTTCCTGAAACTCAAACTTGTCAGACAAGTAGAGACAAATTACCATAGACTTCAAATGATTATTTTTTGTGATCATCTTATTTTACTCAGTAATGTAAATTTTCTGGAAGCTAGATTACACATAACTGTTATAACTACTTTTTATGAAAATAATATTGTTCTGTCCCAAAAAGTTGTCTCATTTGATTTATTTATATTCTATAATCTTTAAAGTATTTCTGTGCCTTGTATATCCATATTACATGTCAAAAAAAGTTGATTTCTGTATATGCAAAGCCAAACAATAATGACAAAAATATAGATTATCTGAGAACTGAAGTTCGAGCATAAAGAGCTGTTAGAGGTAGTATGTTAGTAATACTAACAGCTTGTTTGGGAGACTATAAAATGTGAGTTGCACTGACATATCTTCTAAGCAACTGAGACTGCTAAGAGGTGTCACTTAGCTGTCTCAGTTTGAGCAGGTGTTTCAATATTATTGTAAAAAAAACCTTATAGGGCAAAATAGGTATATAGCTTAGGCGATTTGGGTTCAAAATATCCTCAACCAAAGAGGATATGAAAATCCTTGAGAAATCACTCATTCCAATTGGTTTCTACACAATGATGTAATTTAAAAATCAAGAATTCAGTGAAGTCATTCTAATGCCTTTGGTCAACTAAATATAATAGTTAGCTTCATGAGGCTTAAGCTACTGATTAATGAAACAATAAAAACAAAACAAAACACCAACTTCTTCTTTCTAAGACTATGGAGGAAACAAAACAAAACAAAAAAGCTTGGAAAAAAATTTAATATTGAAGTACACATGGTTTTTTTTACTATCATAAAAAGGCAATTATAATTTATATTGTGAGAATCACCTTGATGTGGTGTGAAACACACAACAATGAAGCAGGAGATGTGAGTTCTAGTCATGGGTCCTCAATTATTTGTTGACCTTAAAAAAGATGCCTAACTTCTCTGAATCCCCTTTGCAGCTTTTGTAAAAAGCAAATGTGAAGACAATACTTTAACCATGGCAGGGAATTAGAAATAACGATCTTTTAAGGTTAAAGTCATGTATGTGTTTGCCAGTAAAAACTTTCCTTCTAGGATTTCTTGAAGATAGTGGATAATGAATCTCCAATAATAATAATAATAGTTCATTCTAAATGATTATAATTAAGCTTTCATTCAGAAAATATGATATTCTATATGTGCTATTTCATTTAATCTTCACAAAAACACTCTAAGAAATATTATTATCATTGCACCACTGAGGAATCTGAATTTTTTGAAGGTTAAATAATATCATCAAACTCACAGAGAGACTAGTGATAAGCTTGTGATTTAAACACTGTGTGATTTTAAAGTACAAGTTTTTAACCATGATGTACCAATCTTCTCAATATAATAGCTTTCAGTATTAATAAAGAATGTCAGGTTGAGCCTGCAAAAGATGATGGTAATTCAAGTTACATATAGATGGTAAAAAACAATTTAGTCTGTATTTATAAGAGGTATCAGCTGTGTCTCACTTTGTGAGATTTTCTCCTCTTTTTACTTTGCCCTGTGCCTAGCATATAGGAGGTGTGTTTTAGACTTAAAACAGGGTTATAACACACAATTACATGATTTGACAGAGCTGTTTTATATGTCTATCCATCTCTCTTGAGGCTTGAGGACCACACAGCCAAAATATCCATTTTAGTTGTCAGAAAAAAATATATTAGAAGACTGTTGAAAGAAGGAACCAAAGTCACTTTAGGCCTGACATGATTCTAAACTAAGTGTCTTACCCCTTGGAATTGTGAGTAGATGAGGATCTACTCCTCCAGGAATTACAAATATTTGTTGTTGTCTTCATAATGCAGTATACATATAATTTTTCTATTCTTTATTCCTTAATTAGAAGGAGAGTTGAGTTGAAAAGACTCTGTGAGACCTATGGCAGATGGTACTTTCCAGTATAGCTGCAACAATATCTCCCATCCCTCATGCTCAACTGCAACAAAATCTTATCTTTTTTACAGTCTACAGAGGATGAGAACGCGGGCAGAAAAATATTTGTATCTATTATGTGTTACATGTTTTAGCCAGCAGGTGGAGCTGTAGAAGATCACAGTTCATGTTTTTAGCACTTTGAAGCCTGACTCTACCTTTATAAATACTTCTTAGAACAAGCAACGCAACCATAGACAACTGACCAGACAACCGTTCATCTAAGAGAGGATCTTGAAAAGTCCTTACCTCTTCCATCCAGCTGAAGGAAGAGCATTTCAAAAATAAAAGCAGGAGTTCAGGAGGACGAGACACTGGTGCCATTACTGCCACTGTTTTGTCCATTAGCTCAAAATGTGGACCTTTCTTTTTTTTTTTTTTCTTTCAATGTCTGTGGGTTAAAAAAACAAACATTTAATTTAGTGTAACTATTAGCTGGGCTAAAAAAACTAATGAAAGAGCATACTGTAAAAATATCAAAGTCAATTCAGAATGCATTCAGCAACAGTTGCCTAGGCTTTACTTATTGCTGCCCTATTTTGTTCTCATAAAGGAATGAGATATAATAAATATTTTTGCATACCTTTGTTAAAACCAGTTGCTTATGAGATAGCAATGAATGACTCAGAAAGACCAGCCCCACTAGAATGTGGCTAACAATCTAGTAGAAAACATAAGCATAAAATAAAATTAAATTATAGGAGATATTTGGAAGTAAAATATTGAGTTTTATAAGAGCGTAAAAGAGGGACCCATAACCTAAACTGGAATTGGGAGCGATTTGTTTTTCCTTAATGACAGTGACAAATAAATAGGAACCAGGAGGATGAGTAGCCATTGAAAGAGTCCAGTTCAGGGGAGAACCATGAGAAATTCAGTCAGAAGGAAGAACATGTATAATGGTCTCACAGTGGGGGCAAGCATCTCACATTTGAGGGACTGAAAATTGTCCCATAGTACTATGAAGCAGAAAACCAGAGGAAATGAGCCAAGATGAGTTCAGTGAAAGACTCAGCGTTTTATCTGAAACACATGAGGGAACCATTAAGGAGTTTTGAATAGGGGAATAGTAAATCCAGGTTTGATGTATGTTTGCTTTGTTTTTGAAAATCAGTGCAGCTGCACTATGCATAAGGGATAGGGGGAGGCAGCAGAAAATGTTCCAAAATTGCTTCAGGAGGTTTTCTACAGTAGTTAAGGTAAGAGGTAATGGTGGCTTCAATTAGGATGAAGAGAAGATGAGGCATGCTAAAGTCTACTTAGGATGTAGAATTATAAAAGACTTGAGGAGGAATGGGACGTCTTGAGGCATCATAGATACAACTCAGACTATTGTGTGCAGGTTGGTGCCTTTTATTGAGATGGGATATTAAGAAGTTTTCTGGGTTATTGAGTTTGAAATACCTGTGAAACATTCAAGTAGAGATTATGAGAAATCAGTAGATAAGAATGTACACTTGATGATCCTGACATGATATTTTTTGCCAGAGAAGGAATTGGACATCAAAAAATGAAATCTGAAGAGAACTTACAACCAAAACCTGTGGAACACTAAGATTGAAAGAGTGGACAGAGGATAACAATAATAATGGATTAATTTCTGTTAAGTTCTAGGGTCTGTAATGTATAGTACAATGCTTAGGAGTGCATAATCTAGAACTAGATTACTTGGATTAGAATTGTTGCTCCTCCACTTACTATGCATAACTGGCAAGCTATTTGATTCCTTATGGCTATTATGCCTTCATTTAAAAATGAGTATTGCCGAGTGAAGTGATTCATGTCTGTCATCCCAGCACTTTGGGAGGTGGAGGAAGAGGATTGTCTGAGCTCAGGGGTTCAAAACCAGTCTGGGCAACTTGGTGTGACCTCATCTCTACAATAAATAAAAAAAATTAGCTGGGCATGGTGGCACATGCCTGTGGTCCAGCTACTTGGAAGGTTGAGGTGGAAGGATTCCCTGAGCCTATCAGGTCAAGGCTGCAGTGGCCGCGAGCATGCCACTGCACTCCAGTCAGGATGATAGTGAGAATCTGACTCAAAAAAAAAGTGGGAATAATAATAGTTATAGTTTATAGAGATATTGTTAATAATTTATTGTATGTGTATATTTAGACAATGCCTGGTCTATAGTAATATTTTATAAATGTAGCTATTATCCAGATAATTATCTCTTTACAAAGGATGTGCCATTAATTTGTTGAACATGCTCTTTCTGAGTGCTAACTATGTCATTCATTAGGCTGAATGCTGACTATGGGGTGTTGGCCAATACAAACAAGTTTTTGATGCTGTATTGAGGGTCCCCCCCTAAAAACAACAATAAAGGTACCTGATCTCAAACCAGGCAAAGTGGGGACCAAAGGAAGGCCCAAACTTTACCTGTACAATGACCATCTGTATACCTAATCTTGAATTGTACCCCACATCTTTAAAATCTTTTAAAATAAACAATACCCACAAATCTTTACATTTATGGATCTCATGCCCTTCTTTAACAGGAAGTTATTTGATGTGGTATGTTGATTTTACTGATATTAAAAACAGAAAATGGCAAATAATGCCATAAGGATTAAAAAAAATACTGTCTTCTTCTAAGATTCAAGTTAATACCAGTGAAGGACACTAATAATGAAAAGCATATAAACTAGGATTACCCAAGAGCTCATCTCACTACCTCTGCTTAACACAACTAAGCACAGCAACAGCAAAGCAAACTTCAGGCAGCCTGAATGTAAAGGCCTTTGTCAGTGAACCAAATCCAAAAAATCCAATCTTTCTTGGTTGCCTGTTCAACCTTTTTTAAAATTGATATACAGTATTTTACAAATTTATAGGGTACATGTGATATTTGGTTGCCTGTATAAAAGTGTAATGAGTAAGCTAGGGTATTTGGGGGTTTCATCGCCTTGACTATTTATCATGTCTTTGGTGGGAACATTTCAAGTTTCTTCTTCTAGCTACTTGAAATATACATTGCTCTTGTAGAATATGTAATGTCGTGATCTCAGTCATTTAAAATTAATTATTATGTATTTTAACTATAAGTTCTGAGATAATTCTCATTATTTTTATTTGTATCTAAACACATTATTCATTGTGTCTGCTGTGGTCTCAAATATAAATTCTGCTCTATCTCCATATACATTTCTTGATACACAATAAACATATTATCTTTCTAAATGCTTTTTTTAAAAAGAGTAATAATTTATATGTAATGTAGCCTTTCATATTTCAAATAGACTTTTCCAACATGATCAAACATAAAACATATTTAAAGTGCCAGTTATTTTAAACCTGAGATTTATAGTAATAATAAGTGATCTACTTCATCTCACTTGATTAATGAGACCAGGCTTGTACATTCATCATCATGAATAATTATACTCAATCATGTTAAGCTGGTTCTCAAAGATTCTTTACTCGGAGATACCCAATCCCACCTCCACTCTTCCAAAAGAAAAAAAAAAGAATCTCTCTGACTGAAACAAATTAGGAATTTTACTATTATCACATAAAATTAAGTCATCAGCTGAACCATCTTACTGTTCAGTCGTGCTTAGATTACCTGTGCTGCCTTGTGGTTGTGGTCATAATATGGTTGATTCATATCCATCTTCTGGTCACAAAAGACCTTTTGCAAAAGTGATAGTAGGCTTGAGATTTTTCATTTATGAGTTAGCAACATGACTTGTTGGAAGAAGAGAATTCAGGCAGAGGGACTAGAAAACAAAGATAGTGATAAACTAAAATGTGTAAAGAGAAAGAAAGTATGCCAGTGTAATGGAGCATGGTGATGGATGCGAGTGTGACATAACAAGAGATCAGAGGTCATTTGGAATCTGAAAGTCACGGTAAGAAATCTGATTTCTGTCCTAAGTCCAATAAGATATCAACAAAGACTTCTAAGCACAGAAAAGACACGCCCTGATTTTTCATTTTAAAGAGCATCTTGGCTTCCATTTTGAGAACAAAAAAATAAACCATTGAAAATATTACTGACTAAAAAAAATCAAATTAAAATATGTGAAAGAAGTAGCCATGCTCACAGGAGAGTCATAGTGCTGTTAAACTGTTGGCCTTCTTGTGATGGCAAGGAGGTCTTCTCTCTTGCCTTCTCCTCAGTTCATATAAATATTTTCCTTCAATGTTTACAAAGACACCAAAGCATTATCTTGATATGGACAAGATACGGAAATAAAGAAGATGCCCTGCTATCCCATTTGTTACCTGAGGTCCCTTCTCTTCATGTAAGGCTACCTTTCAGGTGGTTTTACAATAAAACTCTCATAGCTGGAGAGAAATGAGGACCCAAATCTTAATGATTTTCAGAAAAATTCTGACTTGGCATGACAACTAAAATCTCAAAGCTTATTCTATGCTAAATTTTTTAAAGTCCTTCCTGTCTTAATAAAAGTTCTTTTCCCACACTTTTGTAAATATGTAATATTTGTTCAACATAAGATGTAGCCTTATTAAAAACTAATAGAATAATTATCATAGTTTCTACTTATTAAATAACTATTCCATGCCAGACACTGTGTTAAAAGCTTTACATTAGTCATAATGTTAATCTATTAGAAAATGTCATTTAATTGCCTAAGGACAGAAAGGTTTACTTGTTTGCTCATTTATGTTTTCTACTACCTATGATAGTCATGAGTCAGGTGACAGAGTGAGACTCCAACTCAAAAAAAAAGTGTCATTCAATAATTATTTGTTGAATATGTGAACTGAATCCTCATGAAACTCCTATCCATCTGCATTATTTTCCACTCTTGACTTATGGAGAGAGTGAGGATTAATAAGTTTTAGCTACATGCAGAAAGTTATATAGCTGTAAACAGAGGTCATTTTTGGGTCCCGGTTCCGTGATTTCTTAGCCTGTATCTTCTACTCTTTTGCTGCCTCCAGTGTCCAATATATATCACATGAAATATTCTAAAGTCCTAAAAATATCTTTAGAATAAATATATGTACATATGTAACCCATTTTATATTTTAAGTTTGCCATATAATTATGAGTTAAAGGTAGTTTTAAAGACCTGAAGTATTTTTGGTCATTACTTTGGAGAAATAGTATTGTCAGTGATTATTTACTTTGAAATAGAAGTAACAATAAACTCTCTGAATGTCTGATGTTCCCCAAAAAGACTTTTCGCCAGTTAGCATGCTTACATTTCACTTGAAAAGAGGATTAAAAAAAAAAAAAGAAATGATACTTTCCTCAGAATGTATGTTTTGTTTTCTTCTTAACTCTCAAAAGAAATCTAAACAGTACTTTGCCACATATCAAAGTCCAAATTTTTCCCAGTACAGTACCTAAGTCCATTTTCAAGAAAAAATAATGCATCACCCATGCAAGCAGGTTTTTATTTTGACAAATGGCTTAACCTACACATAAATATATGACCCATTGGGGATGTCCTCTAAGTAGTCACTCATTTATAGACACATAGAGCAAGGTCAAGCATGTGTTCTCCTGCCTGTTGTCTGTGTTTGTGTGTGTGTGTATGTGTTTGTTCTTTCTCTCTCCCTCTCCCTCTCTCTCTTTCCCTCTTTCTCTCTCTCCCTCCCTCCTCCTTCCTTTCTCTTTCTCTCTTCCCCCTTTCTCTTGCTCTCTCTCTTTGTCTCTCCCCTTGTCACTCTCCCTCTCCCTCTTTCTCTCCTAAACATGCACACACCACACACCATTATTAATGGAATTATATATTCCCTTTGTCTATAAAGCATTGGAAACCCTAACTGATTTTTTCAGTGTTTATATTTTTAAAATACATAACTGCACTTAGGGATTCTAAGTTTATTTGGGTCTTCCCCCCTCCAAAGATACCAGCAGAGCATAATGCTTACTAAAATGATTCTACTTCCAAATGAAGAAAGATTGAACATTATGGAAAGATGATGCTTTGCACATTCATCAATCCCAAACCTTCCTACAACTTGAAAATTCACAGAATCTAATTTCAGTAGAGCAGTGTTACTGAGGCATGCAGTTCTGTGCTTTTTTAAATTGGAAAAGGCACTAGATTCTTTAAGCCAAAATATGATTTCAGTGTTTTTCTGAAATAAATAAGCATTTGAAGGGCACAAAAAGAATGTTTCCTCTGCCCTCCCCATGAAAGCTACATGGTATATATTCAGCACATGTTTTTAAAAGACCTCATATTTATCTTATTATTATTTTGTTAATAATCACATAACTTCTAGACACTGTAAAACTACCACATATAAACTTTCAACTATTTTAATTCAATATATTTTATTACAGCTCTGATAACTATTATCCAACAGTTAATAATTATTTTAATAGAATTCTAGGACTATTGAAATGAAATGGTTTTCTGGTACAATGTGTTTTTCCAGGAAAGCCAATACTTAAATTATATCAACTAAGTAATTATTTATCTCACTTTCAAACAGCTTAGAGAGAGAAGTACAATTGTGTTCTTTTTCTAAGCAGGCTTTATTTATTTTTTCTCCAGAGAAACTACCTAATATTTTTTCCAAGTTTTGCTATATGACTTATTTTTCATTTGGTAAAATCAAAAAATGTTATATAGTCTCAAAAAATGAAATCACAGAAACAAGATTTATTTTTAGAAATGTATTTATTCTCCAACCTCTTTTCACAAAAGATATAGTATTGCTTACATATACTACAAAAGGTAAAATGAATAGGAATTGAATTTAGATTAAAGAAAGATAAGTTTAAAAGTAAGACTAAGAATCAGATTAGCATAGAAAATTAGAGAATTCATAGCAATCCTCAACAATTACTAAAAATAGGTCACAAATGTATCCCATACATCAGATAGTGACATTAGGAAAACCTAGCTTTGTATTTCTTCAGCTTCCAATAATTCTGGCCATCTTTATGCTATGTGGTAGGCAAAATTCTAAGATTGTCTCCCAAATTCTTGGCCCTGGTGTTCCTGCAACTATTCTCATTTATTCTATTAAAAATTAAGTGTTGCTGTAAAGAGATTTTACAGATAAAGTCCCAAATCAGTTAGCCTTAAAATAGATAGATTGTCTTGATGTTCCTGATCTAACCGCATGGATCTTTTAAATCTACATTTAAAAATCAAAGACAGAGAAGTCAGATATGCAAAGTGTGAGGCAGACTCAATGTGAGAGAGTTTCTAGCTTTTAATGTGGAGGGAATCAAGTTACAAGGAATGCAGGCAACCTGTACAAGCTGAAAGTAGCCCCAGCAGATAATCAGAAGGGAAATGGGGACCTCAGACCTACTGTTCCAAGTAAAATAATTCTGCCAACAGTCTAGATTTAGCTCATAAGCATATATTTACCTCAAGCCTTCCGATATAAACTCAAGACACCCAACAGCTAATTTCAAACTTGTGAAGCCTTGAACAAAGAACATAGCCATGCAGCACTAGAATTCTGATTACAATACTGGGAGCTAATGAATGTTATCTAAGCTACACAATTTGTGGTAATTTGCTACAGAACAAAAATCTCTATGCTGTATAACTCCCAGTCCACAACCCTCCACTCATGTTTGTAGTGTAGCATACATAGATTGTTTGCTGCAAAAAAGTCTTGTACTTACTTATGGCTTCCCTTGTCTCACTTGCATCTCAAGTTTGACAAATCTTCTCCTTAGATTTTTCAACTTTCAAAAGAGATATTACCTTAAATATCCTCGCAGTTGACTTTTACATGCATATAGTTCTGAATTTAAATTGAAACATAGAATATCTGCATTCAGAGACTTATCAATTTCTGGTTTTGAGTGTTCTTAAAGGTGTTTCCAAGTTCAGCCCAGAGATTACCAGACTGTATGGTTCTGAGCCTTCCACACTGAAGACTCACTTAAAATAAATGTTGCTTTTGTGCTAGTTGATTTATCTCAGGCAATTTTAACATCATGTTTTTTTTTCTTTCTTTCTATACTGTATGCATCAGACTTCAAGGACCCGTGATGACAGAAGCTTGTCTGTGATGACAGAAGCTTGTCCATTTGTAATTTTTAATGTTTTTAAAGTTGCCCTGATCATCCATACATAGTCAGCAGATTGGGGAAGAGGGAATATGAAAGATATAAAGTAAAGCTTTTAGGTCCCAATCTTGAAGTGTGGTTCCATACCTCACTTTTCCTCATACTCTATTGATCAGACCTCATTTCTATTGTTTCATTCCATGTCTATATTTTGCACCCAGAGCAACTGAAAAATATAATTAGTTGTATACCTGGAAGTAAAAAGAAAAAGGGAAATAAGAACGTCAACTTACTAGTCTCTGTTCATTTCTTAAAACTGAACAGAAATAGACAGCATGGTTTTGTCTATCTTTTATCACTCATATTATTAAAAATTGCCCTAATTTTTATCTTCTACTTCTATTTTATCTTTTTGCATTACGTATTTTTTTGTCACCTTAAGCTTTTTAGAATAAAACAGCACATGAAGTAGTTGTTAAGTAAATATCACAACTGTGTGGTCTAGATGAAAATAATACTTATTTCATAGGGTTCCTGTGAAATGTCAATGCATTATTACATATATAGAACATAGAATAGTACCAAATATGCAGCAAATAAAGGAAATGATTTTTTTAAATTTTGCTATTATTTACAATATTATAAAGAAAATGAATTAAAATAACAGTTTATGAAAGAAATCAATTTCCCTAAAGGTAAGAGCTAAGAAATATGTTGCCTTTCACTCTGAGGCAAGTGTGTATAAAATTCTTGCAACTCGTTTAATTGGAAGCAACATTAATCAGGGGCCAAGCAATGAAGTTCAGGTTTTTCATATTATAGCTTAATCCTGGGTTGAAATTTTGGATACACATAAAAGTGAATCCTTCCAGGAATTCTGCCATTAAATCAATTCATGCAATTAGAATTTTGATGAGTTGGGCAACCAAGACTTCAAAGTTCAATTTTATTTCAAAAATCTGAAAAGCATATATTCCATGTTATTACTTAATGGCAGAATTATATTATTTAACAATCAGTCAAAAATAGACACTGTGACCTCATAAACACAGACTATTATTCTATAGTTCCTCATCAATTATCACATTTTCATCATAAATGTTTCCTATCACACCAATAATTCCAAACTAGAGAATAATACAATACTTTATGTTAAGAACAGGGCAAGAATTATTATATACAGATATTCAGAGATATCATTCAAATTAACTTTTAATCCCTGACAAGAAATATTTAAACTCAAGACTTAAATAATATTAATAAGCAAGGGAAAGTCAGTTTGTAAATAATTTATGTGTGGCCTTATTACCAACTGTGTTTTTACTTGTCGTATTTCATCACTTGCATGCTCCAACTTTCCTCATGGCTATTTCTACTCTAAGGAAAACTTTACAAAATCTTAAAATTACTTAATAGGGTGAGTGAAGAAAAGCAAATGACCTACGTTCACAAACCCAAAAAGGCAAATTTAGACAAGTAAAAGGAATAAATCCTCTCTTGAGAGGTAAGGCTGAAGAAAAGTTGAGGGTTAATAAATGAAAAAAATACAGTTGCAGTCATCATATTGGTTTTGCTAATTTAAATGTGTCTATATAAACTTTATAGCTTGATAAGTATTTATGCCAAAATGCCATGCTACTGTGTCACCTGAGAATATTTCATTCATTTGATTGTTTTAGTTTTAAAATTTATACCAAGTTCAGACAAACAGAAAAACTTAAAGAAATTGGTTTTTATTTTATTATTTATTCATTTGTTTATTTACATTTTTAAGATGTGGGGTGGAATTCAGAATTAGGCATACAAGTGATCATGATACAGGTAAAGTTTGGGCCACCCTTTGGTCTTCACTTTGCTTAGTTTGAGATCAGGTACCCTTATTAATGTTATATGCCTCCCTCCCAGGCAGTTTGCAGCTACTGCCTGGTATTGGTACAAGAATAGGCATATAGACCAATGGAACAGAATAGAGATTCCACAAGCAAAACCTCAATCTCTCAACCAACTCATCTTCAACAAAACCTCTACCAACAACCACTGGGGAGAGAAGAACCTATTCAGTAAATGGTACTGGGAAAACTGACTGACCACGTGCAGAAGATTGAAATAGGATCCCTGTCTATCACCATATACAAAAATCAGCTTTATGTGGATCCAAGACCTGATTGTAAAACCTCAAACTATAAGAATCTTAGAAAATGCAGGAGACACACTTATGGGAATCGAAATTGGCAACCAATTCCTTGTCAAAACCCCTGAAGTCCATACTTTAAGAGATAAGATAGACAAGTGGGACCTCATCAAACAGAAAACCTTCTGAAAAGTAAAAGAAACCATCCAGAAAGAAGGGAGACAGCCTACAGAAAAAATTATTTGTCAATTGTATATTTGGCAAAGCCCTAACATCCAGGATTACAAGAAACTCAAAACCATTGAAAGGAAGAAAAACAAAACAGCCCCATTGAAAAAATGGGCAAAAGACATGAATAGACAATTCTCAAAAGAATACATATGGGCAGCCAATAGACACACATAGTTTTAATGTTTAGAAAGAGTAATTCATAAATATACATTTTAATTTGTGCTGAATTACTTTTGGCCATGTTTGTAACTAATGTTGGCAATTTTTCATCACATAATATAAGGATGACTGATTCAGAAAAAGAGTTCTGTAGGGGGAGATTCAAAATGACCACTGTGGAGCAGCAGACTGGCACCTCTCTCACCTTGCAAGATGGAAAATTGGTACACAGTCACCAATTAATGGAGATGCCTTGAGCACTTTTGGATGGGCAATCCAACTTGTGCCCAGTGGAGGTCTCTTTGTGATCACAGAGACCAGAAACAACAGCAGACATGGGATTCTGGGTGTCCTCAACCCCTACCCTGTTCCAGGCTTGGACAAAGTCAGAAACTCTGCATGGTGAAGAAGAGGGGTGAGTGATTCTAAGACATTTCCAGTCAGCTCACCCCCTTCCAGCTGTGCTCAAGCTGTTGGTCCCATGCAGGAGAAATTTTGATCAAGGCACAGCAGGGGACAGTTGAAGCCCAAGTGAAATGGGGAACAAAACCCACCCACCAGGCACCACTATGACAGTCAGTCACAGGCAGGAAAAGAACTGCATGCAGAGTGAATCTGATTGGCATACTCACCACTGGCAACTAGTGGAGAAACTGAGTGGCACCTCTCTTACCAAGCCAGGCAGAGAGTAGGGATCCAGCCATGAATGCACCCTTCACACAGCAGGGATCTCTTTGAATACACAGACCAGTAAACAATGGCAAGACAGAAATCTGCACACTACATCCGCCACCCTGGTCCCAGTTCAGAAAAAGTCAGAAGCTCTGCTTGATAAAGGAGAGGGATGAGTGATTCTAAGATGTTATGAGTCAGTTCACCCCCTCCAAGCTGTGTGTGAGCCATCAGTCCCATCTGGGAGGAGTTTTGATCATGATGTGGCAGGGGGCAACCAGAGACCAAGTGAAAAGGAGAACAAAACCCAACCACCAGCTGCCACTGTGGTGGCCAATTCTCAGACATGACCAAAAAGTCTACAGAGTGAAACTGACTGGTATGCCCACTACCAGAAACTAGTGAAGAAACAGATAACTCTCTTTCCAAGCATGGAAGAGAGGAGGAGCCCAGTTACCAATACACCCTGTACCCAACAAGGGTATTTTTGTACACACAGAGACAAGAAAGCAATAACAAAAGCAGGAATCCAGTCACCCTATCCACTACAGTATGCCAGACTAATGCAGGAACTGAAGCCTTCCAAGTGAAGGAGTGAGGTGAGCAATTCTAAGGCAAGTCAGTTTACCCCTTCCAAGCCACTGGTCATACATAGCAGGGGATAAAAAGTATTTTGACTAATTTAGCAGTGGGAGGGAGAACCTTTAATTATGGTAACCTATCACAGGGTGAGCAAATAGCAGAAGTGAATGCTTCTCCCTTTCTCACTGCATGATGAAATTTTAGAGACGAAAAAGAGACTAGTTTCAAATGAGGAAAAATCAAGGAAAAACACAGGTGACCCTCAGAGTCCTAAAAAGACAGCAACTGAAAAAACAGCCATCAGAGTACAAACAATTGCAACCCTTCAGAATGACCTGCCCCAGATGACAACCACAGAAATTAAAGAATGGATGGCAAAAATGAACAGGAACTAAGGGAAACAAGAAGCAAAACACAATGAAATCATATAGAAAGTAAAAGCAGAGTTGACCAACTTCAAAAAACCCTATTTTAAAATAATGGAAATAAAAAACTCCATACTTGAAATAAATAACAAACTAACAAGCATAGGGAACAGAAATAGCTAAGCAGAGGAAAGAATCTTAGCACCTGAAGACCATAATATGGAATCAACCCAATCTGTTAAAAAATAGGGAAAAACCCCAACAAGAAGGAGCAAAGCCTCCAAGAAATGTAAGATTATGTTAAGAAGCCAGATCTAAGGCTGATTGGGATCCCTGAAGCAGAAAGGGAAACAGAGAACACCATGGAACAAGCATTTCATGAGGTCATCCAAGAAAACTTTCTTTATTTTTCCAGAGATGTGACTACTCAAGTGCAAGAGATTCAAAGGATCCCCACAAGGTATTACATGAGAAGACTAACCTCTAGACACATAGTAATTCACCTCCACAAAGTAAGCATGAAATAAGAAATTTTTAAGACATTGAGAGAGAAGGGTCAGACTACCTACTGAGTAAGATGCATCAGAATTACTCCAAACTTATCTGCAGAAACACGAAAGGCCAGAATAGAGTCAAAATTTTAACATTCTTAAAGATAGGCAATACCAACCAAGAATTTCCTACCCTGCAAAGTTAAGAGTCATCAGTGATGGAAAATTAAAATCCTTCACAGACATCCAATTTCTAAGAGAATATGCTGCCTCTAGACCAGCTCTGGAACATAACTCCAGGAGATGTTTAAGACGGTCCTGAACACAGGAAGAAAAAATAAAAGTCATGTCCATCACAAAGGTATAGGCAAACACAGAGTTAGCAGAGCATTCAGAGCATCCACAAAAATGAAAACACACACATATATAAATATAAAAGTTCAAAAGGAAACAAAACAACCCAACAGTCCAATGGTAGAAATAAATTCTCACATTTCAATAATCAACCTGAATGTGGACTAAATGCATGAATGAAAAGACTTAGAAAAGGAAAATGGGTAAAAATGCATGATACAACAATCTGCTGCCTCCAGGAAACTCATCTCACTGAAAAGGACATACACAGACTCACAGTTAGAGACTGGAAAATGATCTTTCAGGCAAACAGAAGACAGAAGAAGGCAAAAGTAGCTATTCTGATAACAAAGCAGCCTTTCTATTTCAAGCTGCCGACACCCAGGGAGGTTCTAGGCACCCACCCCTCAGAGACACCAGCTCCACTCCTGGCTAAAGTGCCCTGTGCAGGACCCAAAGCCACTGTTACTGCTCACCACCCACCCTTTGGAGCTCCGGTTCCCACTCTGTCTAAGGCACCCAGAGTGGGAGCCCATGGTTGTATAAGGGAACAATATATCTTAAAGAGGTGCTGATCAGGCACTCTCAGCTCTCAGCTCCAGAAGAGGGAATTCCCAGCTCCCTCCTCCACTCCAGGCCACTGGTAGCACGTCAGATCCAGCACCCAGCTGTGTCGTTGATCCCCGGTGCCTGACACAGGAGACACACCACCACAGCCCCTCATAGTGGATCATCCACGGAGCTGGATGAGTGGAGAGAAAGGATGGGGGGAAAGAAAGGATCCCTGAAAGAGGAGCTGCCCACCTCAGGCATTTTCCAGGCAGAGATTTGCATTGCCCTGCCCATCTATGAGCAGCCTCCACCTTGGTTTCTGAGGTAACATCACTAAACAGGAGACAAAAGGCCCTCTCATATGCTGAATCAGATACAGGCAACTCAGCCCTGTTGCAGACCTCTCAGGCAGCAAGCTAAGGGAACCAACCCAAGGTTGGAGTAAATATATCTGCCTGCAAAGAAAGCAAAGGGAAGAGGCTAGAGATCAGAGCTAAAAAGACTTTAGACACTCAGGAAAGATTCCAGAGTTAGTCTGGTTTCTTATTTAGATTTTTGATTTTATTGTTTTGACTGTTTTGCTCACTTTTGTTTGCTTTTTTGATTTAGACTACCTGTTTGTGTTGGGGAAACATGTATAAAAAGTCATGATTTTATTGGACTGTCTTTGTGTGATTATGGGTATGCTTTAGGAAATTTTGTTTGTGTGTCTGTTTTTCACTCTTTTCTGGCCTTGTATCTTTTTTTCATTCATTAGTTGGTATGTATGTCTGTTTTCCCTCTCACTCTTCTCTCTCTCTGACTTCCTCTTAACCCCCCCTCCTTCCATTATTTCCCCTTTTCATACTCCTTTTGTTCCAGGGAGCAAACATAAACCCTGCTGCATGGATAGATTGTAAGGCAGTGGAAAATTGGTTCCAGTGTGCCTATACACCTGCTGGTGGATAGTGGGATCTGCAAATAGATTCTGAATCACAGCTTCCCCCTCAATTAAAACTTAAAACTGCAAAAAATACAGCTCCCAACCCATAGTCCAGCCTCAAAAGTGAACAAAGCCAGAGGACCCTCATAAGGAAGACTAGAGATTGAACAAAAGAAGTAAAAGCAACCTCACCTTCCCTGAAAAACAGAATTAAAGAAGGGGAAAGAAAGGGGGAGAGAGAAAAATCTGCACAAATGAAGAAAAACCAAAAGAAGAATATGGGTCTCTCTCAGACCCCTGGGAGGGCAGACACTGACAAAACTGACTTCAGAATGCAAACAATGAAGAGTCCACAGAATGACTGGTCTCAAACTACAAACCTAAATATTAAGACATAATGGAGAGAATACAAAGAATTGAGGAGAGACAAGAAAAAACTAGGAAGGAGTTGATAACTCAGATAACAATAGTAAAGAATATTGTGACTGAAATAAATAACAAACTGATAAGCATGGAAAGCAGAATTAGCTGAGCAGAAGAAGGAATCTCAGAACTTGAGGACCAAAATATAAAACTAACCCAAACTGTAAAAAACATTAAAAAAGCTTAAAAAGACACAACAAAACCTTCAAGAGATGACCGATTACTTCAAAATATCAAACATAAGAGTAAGTGAACTTCCTAAAACAGAAATAGTGACAGAGGCCACCTTAGAACAAAAATTTCATGAGATTATTGAAGAAAACTTCCCTCATCTCACCAGTGACGTGAAAATTCAAACACAAGAGATTCAGAGAACCCCTGCAAGACAAAACATGAGAAGATCAACTCCCAGACACACAATAATTCACCTAAACAAAGTAGATATAAAAGAAAAAATCCTAAAGGCAGCAAGAGAAAAAGGCCAGATCACCTACCATGAAAGACCAATTGTAATAGCAGCATATTTATCTACAGAAACCCTGCAGGCTAGGAGAGCTTGGAGCCCTATCTTCAAACTTCGAAAAGATAAACAATTTCAACCAAGAATAACCTACCCAGCTAAGCTAAGCTTATTCAATGAGGAAGAATTAGTCTCCCAGATATCCAATCTCTAAGAACTTATGCTGCCACCAGACCACCTTTAGAAGAAACATTTTAGAAAGTACTAAACACAGAAGAAAAGGAAAATAGAATAACAACGTTCTTCACAAGAGTACAGGAAAAAGAGTAAAACACACACAAACCAACCCCAAAACAAAAAGAAAGACAACAGACAAAGAGGTACAACAGCAACTCTATAAGAATCTTGTGATAGGGATCAACTCTCACATTTCAATAATTAACCTGAATGTGAATGAACTGAATGCACCACTGAAAAGACATAGAATGGCAAAATGGATAAAATATCACCAGGCAACAATATACTGCTTCAAGAGACTCATATCACTAGAAAGGACACTCACAGACTCAAAGTAAGAGGATGGGAAACAAATGATCAGGCAAATGGAACACAACAGAAAGGAAGAGTCATCATCTTAATATCAGACAAAATACCATTTAAGCTAACAAAAATTAAAAAAGATACAGAAGGCCACTACATAATGATAAAGGGTTCACTCCATCAACAAGAAATATCTATCATAAACATATATGCACCCAACATAGGAGTGCCAACTTTCATAAAGCTGCTTCTAGGAAAACTCAAAAGAGATATTGACTCTAACACTATCATAGCTCAGGACTTTAATACCCCACTCACAACCCTAGACAGATCGTCAGGACAAAAAATCAGCGATGAGATCTGGAACCTCAATGTGACTCTTGACCAAATGAACTCAATTGATACCTACAGAACACTCCACCCAACAACCACAGAATATACATTCTACTTTAAGATTGACCACATACTTGGCCATAAATCAAGCACTAACAAATTTCAAAAGATCAAAATTTTGTCATGCACCTTCTTGGACCACAGTGGAATAAAAATAAACATCAACACCAACAAGGTTCCCCCAAAACACGCAAACACATGGACACTAAATAGCATGATGCTAAACAACTCCTGGGTCAATGATGAAATCAAAACAGAGATTAAGAGATACCTGGAAACCAATGAAAATAAAGAAAAATCTTACCAAAATCTCTGGGACGCCATGAAAGCTGTAGTAAGAGGGGAATTCATATCTCTACAAATACATATGAAGAAAATGGAAGGATCACAAATTATCAGCCTAACAAGTCACCTAAGGAAGCTGGAAAAGCAAGACCACCAAAATCCTAACCTCAGCAGACGAATCATATCACCAAAATAAAAGCCCAAATCCGGGACATAGAAGACAAAAAGATAATACAAAAAAATCAATGAAACAAAAAGCTGGTTCTTTGAAAGGATAAACAAGATCAATGGTCCCCTAGCTACATTGACCAAGAAAAAAAGAGAAAAAGCCCAAATAAATACAATCAGAAACACAAAAGATGAAGTCGCATCTGACCCTGAAGAAATACAAAGATCATTAGAGACTACTGTGTACACTTCTATAGAAACAAACTTGAAAACCTTAAGGAAATGGAAGACTTTCTGTCATCACACAACCTGCCTAGGTTGAAACAAGAAGAAATCGAGACCCTAAATAGACCAATAACAATCAAGGAAATTGATTATGTAATAAGAAAACTTCCTACAAAACAAAGCCCTGGACCAGATGACTTTCCAGCAGAATTCTATAAGACATTTAAGGAGGAGCTGATACCAATCCTACTGAAAGTATTCCAGGTGATTGATAAAGATGGAACCCTCCCCAAATCATTTTATGAAGCTAACATCACATTGATACCCAAGCCAGGTAAAGACCCAACAAAGAAAGAGAACTACAGGCTAATATCTTTGATGAATACAGATGCCAAAATTCTCAACAATATTCTAGCAAACCGGATTCAACAACACATCTAAAAAATCATCCACCATGAACAAGTAGGCTTCATCCCTGGGACGCAAGACTGGCTCAACATTCTCAAGACAATAAATATAATTAAATGCATCAACAGACGACATAACAAAAACCACATGATTATATCATTAGCTGCAGAAAAAGCTTTTGATAAAATATAGTACCCTTTCTTGCTAAAAACCCTTGAACATCTAGGCATAGTTGGAACATACCTCAAAATAGTAAGAGTTATTTATGAGAAACCCACAGCCAGCATACTCCTAAACAGACAAAAATTGGAACCATTTCCCCTGAAAACTGGAAAAAGACAAGGATGCCCACTCTCTCCCCTCCTGTTCAATATAGTATTGGAAATCCTGTCTAGAGCAATCAGAAAAGAGAAGGCGATCAGGGGTATCCAAATAGGAAAAGAATCAAGTTATCCCTCTTCTCAGACAACATGATTGTGTACCTTGAAAACCCAAGAGAATCTGTCAAAAGTCTCCTTGCACTGATAAAGGACTTTGGCAAAGTCTCAGGGTATAAAATAAATGTGCAAAAGACAATTGCATTTCTTTACACCAATAATAAATAGAAACCCAAATAAAAAACACAATCGCATTCACAATAGCCACACACAAAAAATGAAATCCCTTGGTCCCATGTCCTAACTAGAGACATGAAAGACTTTTACAATGAAAACTACAAAACACTGCTCAAAGAAATCAAAGATGACACAAACAAGTGGGAAAATATTCCATGCTCATGGACTGGAAGAATCAACATTGTGAAGATGTCCATCTTTTTTTTCTTTTCTTTTTTTTTTTTTTTGAGTTGGAATCTCACTCTGTCACCCAGACTGGAGTGCAGTGGCCGCTCCCAGTCACTGCAGCCTCAACCTGCTGGGCTCTGGCAATCCTTCCACCTCAGCCTTTCAAGTACCTGGAACTACAGATGTGCGCTGCCATGCCCGGCTAATTTTTGATTTATTGTAGAGATGAGGTCTCACCAAGTTGCCCAGGTGGGTCTCGAACCCAAGGGCTCAGGCAATCCATTCACCTCAGCCTCTCCCAAAGGCGTGAGATTACAAGCTGAGCCACTGAGTCCGGCTGTTCATCTTACCCAAGACAATCTACAGATTTAATGCAATACCCATCAAATTACCAGCCACATTCTTCTCAGACCTAAAAAACACAATACGGGAATTCATATGGAAACACAAATGACCAAGTATAGCCAGAACAATCCTCAGCAATAAAAACAAAGCAGGAGGTATCACATTATCAGAGTTCAAACTTTACTATAAAGCTAAAATAATCAAAACAGCTTGGATTGGTACAAGAATAGGCATATAGATCAATGGAATAGAATTGAGATTCTAGAAGCAAAACCTAAATTTCTCAACCAACTCATCTTCGACAAAGCCTCCACCACCTATCACTGGGGAGAGGAGAACCTATTCAGTAAATGGTACTGGGAAAACCGACTGATCACATGCAGAAGATTCAAACAAGACCTCTATCTATCCCCATACACAAAAATTAACTCTAAATGGATCAGAGACCTAAATGTAAAACCTCAAACCATAAGAACCTTAGAAAATGCAAGATCCACCCTTAGAGAAATTGATCTGGCATCCAATTCCTGAACAAAACCCTAAACGCACGGGCCATGAGAGATAAGATAGACAAGTGGGACCTTATTAAACTGACAAGCTACTGCAAAGCCAAAGAAACCATCAAGAGAGCAGGGAGACAGCCCACAGACTAGGAAAATGTATTTGCCAACTCCATGACTGACAAAGGTCTAACATCTTGGATCTACAAGAAACTCAAATGTGCTGAAAAGAAACAAACAAACAACCCCATTACAAAGTGGGCACAAGATATGAACAGACATTTCTCAAAAGAAGACATAGGAGCGGCCAACAGACACATGAAGAAATGTTCAACCTCACTAATCATCAAGGAGATGCAGATTAAAACTACCCTGAGATACCACCTAACTCCAGTCAGAATGGCCATTATCAATAACTCAAAAAATAACAGATACTGGAGAGGATGTGGTGAAAAGGGAACACTCCTACACTGTTGGTGGAAGTATAAACTAGTGCAACCTCTGTGGAAATCAGTGTGGTGATTCCTAAAAGCTCTAAATATCGACCTCCCATATGACCCCTCAATCCTCCTACTGGGAATATACCCTGAAGAACTCAAATCACTCTATATAAAAGATACCTGCACAAATATGTTTATCACAGCATTGTTCACAATAACAAGAACCTGGAACCAACCATGCTGTCCATCAAAAGAGGACAGGATTTTAAAAATGTGGTACATATACACTATGGAATACTACGCAGCCATAAAAAAGAACAAAATCATGAATTTCGCAGTAACTAGATGGAACTAGAGTTTATAATACTGAGTGATCTCTCACAGAAACAAAGATCTGAGTATCACATGTTCTCACTCATAAGTGGACCTTGAACATCTATCGTAATACTATAATAAAGGATTGACAGTGGCAGGAAACTATGGGGTTGGGCAGAGAGGGGAAGGGAGGTGGGATTAACGGTAGCCAATATCTGCCTGGGGAAGGGGGGACATCCCTTATCAACAAGGGTGCCTGAACGATGCATATTTGTGTACCTAACCCTTAACTGTACCCCACAATTTAAAAATAAAAAATATGTTTAATAAAAAATAAAATAATAAAAAACAAAAACAAAAAAGCAGCCCTCAAGCCATCAAAAGTTAAAAAAAGACAAAGAAGGGCACTACATAATGATAAAAGACTCAATTCATCAGCAAGAAATATCCATCATAAACATATATGCACCCAACACAGGAGCACCAGGTTTTATAAAACAACTACTGAATAAACTAAGAGAGAACATTGATTTTCACACAATCATAACTTGAGACCTAAACGCCCACTGACAGCTATAGATAGGGTATTGAGGAAAAGAAAAAGAAACCAAAAAACACAAAAACCAACAAGGAGGTCTGAAACCTCAATTTGACACTTTACCAAATGAACATAATAAGCATATACAGAACACTTTGCCCAACAATTACAGAGTATGCATTCTACTCTTCAGCACATGGAACATACTCCAGGATCACTCATGTTGCCAGATATAAATAAAGCACAAACAAATTCCCAAAGATCAAAATAATACCATGCGTCCTTTTAAATCACAGCGGAATTAAAATAAATATTGCCACCAAAAAGAATCCCCCCAAACATACAAAGACATGTCATTTTGTGGAATACAGTTCAACACATAACCATTGTGCAACTAATAAAAGGCAAAGCCAGAATCTTAACACAGATAGTATAACTCAAAAGTCCATGCTCTTAACCACATTGCTTTAACAGTATATTCACAAGGGTGCTGTTTACTTAATATATTTAAAGTGTTTAAAACATTGTTTGGAAAACTTAGCTCTCATTAATCATAAGGAGTATTGCAATTGTTATTATTTTCTCCCGTCAATCTGTCAACATAGTCATATTCATTTTATTTTTTGTTTCAACTGAAAAATGGGAATAAGAATAAACTTATAACAATTATATTCTGATGGTGTATCTATTCTTAACTGAAATTAAAACTAAATTTGGTTAAAATTAAAGTGTATTCAGTAAAGTTAAATTCAGTTAAAAATTAACTGAAATCATTAGAAATATTTAAAACAAAACTCACATGCAACTACATATCTGTTTGAAAGGCTATTTTAAAACACTGAGGATGTAATGTAATAGGGACTTTGATTCATTGCTAATGGGAGTGTAAAAATGGTACAGCTACCCTGGAAGACAGTTTGTCAGCTTCTAACAAAACTAAAAATAACTTAGCATACAATCCAATAATTCCACATCTTGATACTGACCAAAAAATGTTGAAAACTTATGTCTACACAAAAATTTACACATGGATATTTAGAGAGTCTATACATAATTGCCAAAACTTAGAAACAATCATAATGTTCTTCAGTAGGTGAAAGAATAATCTGTGGTAAATTCAGATAATGAAATATTACTCAACACTAAAAATAAATAAATAAATGAGCTATCAAGTCACACACAAAAATAAAATTCTAAGTGAAAGAAGCCATTCTGGAAAAACTACATATTGCATAATTCCAACTTTATGACACTCTGGAAAAAGTAAAACTGTAGAAACAGTAAAAATATCAGTGGTTGCCAGAAGTTAGAGGGGGAATAAAAGGTGAGAGCATAGGTGAATTTTAGGGCTGTGAAACTATTTGGTATGATACCATATTGATATATGCATATCATTATATATTTATCAAAACCTGTAGAAGGCACAACACCAAATTGAACTCTAATATACACTATGGATTTGGAATATAATGACATGTCAATATAGGTTAATTGCCTGTAGCAAATGTGCCACTCTGGTGCAGGTTGTTGACGGTGGTGGGGAAGTCTGTGCTGGCAAGGAGAGGGCATATGTGGGAATTTTCTGTACTTTCCAATCAATTTTGTGGTGAACCTAAAACTGCATTAGAAATAATGTCTACATGTTTTTAAAATGTGTATTTGACTATGAAAAGGTTTGTTTGAGATAAATCTATATATTTGTTATACTGCAGATGCTGCATTTATTTCTTCTCAATCATTTGATGACAATCTGAAGAAATCAATGTAGTTTGCAATAGCTCCCATACCACAACATTTTGTATTTGGAATCAGTAAATATAATTTTAAAAGATATATAATTATTCATGATTTTAGGCTTTTTTTTCAGTGTTATAGATAGAAAATTCTAGTAGTATTAGGGGAAAACATGGTAAAAAAAACATAATTGAGATGAAATATTTTCCTGAGGTTAAGTAGCTTTCTGTAAAGTAAGATTAATAAGTGAACACACTGTAGTATCATACAATATAAGCTCTATTTTGGTTTACAGAAATCTCATTTATGTAAAAGAATAATGCAGATACAGCACATTTCTATAAGCTTTTACAATCAGAAATACTCTAGCAAATATCTCCTTTATACTCATTAAGACAATCACAAGTATAAATAGCCATAAACCAGTACTTTCATTTCCTCTGCTGAGACACATTTAACTAGAGAGTTCACATGTGTGTCATTTATGTCATGGTCATAATAAGCAATGGGTTACACACAATCCTTGAGAATTTTCTGAGAATTTCACTTCTTGATCTTCCTCTGATTCTTTTTTTCTTTTTCTTTTTTTTGAGTTGGAGACTCACTCTGTCACCCAGGCTAGAGTGCAGTGACACGCTCATGGCCACCCCAGCTTCGATCCATTGGGCTCAGGCAATCCTTCCGCTTCAACCTTCCAAGTAGCCGGAACTATGGGCATGTGCTACCACATCTGGCTAATTTTTTGATTTACTGTAGAGATGAGATCTTGCCAAGTTGCCCAGGCTGATCTTGAACCTATGGGCTTAGGGAATCCTCTCACTTTGGCCTCCCAAATGCTGGGATTACAGACTTGAGCCACCACACCCAGCATCCTACTGATTCTTATGTTTAAGTGCTACAAGATTAAGTCAATAAAAGTCATTGATCTTTGATTCTGTGATAAATGACTCCTTAACACAATTTAATGTGTTTTTCTAATGTAGCACAGCTTTACCCTATTTAAAAAGTATGCAAATTCATTTTTTTATTTTTAGTATTTTTTAGGTCACTCTGTTGTCCAGACTGGAGTGCAGTGGTATGATCACAGCTCACCACAGCCTTGACCTCCTGGGCTCAGGTGATCCTCTCACCTCAGGTCCCTGAGTAGATGAGACTAAAGGTACACACCCTCATGTCAGGTTTTTTATTTTATTTTATTTTTTGTAGAGACAGGGTCTCGCTATGTTACTCAGGTTGGTCTTGACCTCCTGGACTCAAGCAGTTGTCCCACTTCAGCATCTCAAAGTGCTTGGATTATAGGAATGGGCCACTGAGCTTGGCCAGTATAATATTATAATAATAATAACTACCATTTGTTGAGCATGCACTGTGTCAGACCCTATTATCAATAATTTATATTCATCTTTCTACTTAATCTTTAGCAATAACCCTCTAAATCAGATGCTATTCTTTTTTTTCATTTTATAAGTTGGGAAAGGATATAAGAAATTTGTCCTTTAAGCACCGCAATAACCGTTAGTCACTCTATCACACTGCTTCTTAAATATGAAGCTTGGTACATGTATATTTATTGATTATTATAATAGAATAATAAACAACAAAGTAGTAGAATGACTCTAAAATGTATTCCTTGTGAAGGAAGTGATAATGATATGGTTAAAAAATAATGACTATCCCAAGATCCAAGATTACAGTTGGCAATAATTTTTCCAAGGACTGGGGAATGGTTAAATTCTTGGTGGAAATGGAGTCTCAAATGAGGAAATTAATAAAGATTGTAGAACACTTGTTGAAATATTAATTAATTAATAAAGAGTCCTGGGAGTCAATTACATTTTAAACTCTATTCTTTGTTATTTCTTATAAAGAATTGCGATTTTTTATATTTTCCTAAAAAAAAAAAAAACCAAAACTCTACAAATTCAATTAAATCCCTATCAAATTACCAGCATCATTTTTTCACAGATTTGGAAAAAACAATACTCAAATTTATATGGAAGCAAATAAAAAGTCAAATAGCTAAAACCATCCTAATCAAAAAGAACTAAAGCTGGAGATGTCACATTGCCAGAATTCAAACTTTACTAAAAGGCTACCATAACCAAAACAACATTGTACTGGTACAAAAATAGGCACATGGAACAATGGAACAGAAATGGGAACCCAGAAATAAAACTGTTGACTTACAACAATCTCAACTTTGACAAAGTTGATAGAAACAATCACTGGGGAAAGGACTCTGTTTTGAACAAATAGTCTAGAAAAGCTGGCTAACCGTATGCAAAATAATGAGGCTGAACCCTTTATTTTCATTATATACAAAAATTGGCTCAAGTTGAATTAATGACCTAAACATAACACCTCAAACTATAAAAATTCTAAAATAAAGCCCAGGAAATACTTTTCTGGACATTGGTCTAGGCAAGTGAATTCAGGACTAGGTCTTCAAGAGTATATGCAGCAAAATTGAAGCTGGCACCTAACTAAACTACAGAGTTTTGCATGTCTAAAGAGCTCTACACAGCTAAATAAACCATCAACAGCATAAAGCAACAACCCAAAGAAAGGGATAAAATATTTGCAACTATGCATCTGAAAAAGACTAATTTCTAGAATCTATGGCCCAAAGACATAGGAAAAAATGTGCAACCTTACTAATCTTCAGAAAAATGAAAATCAAAATCACATCGAGATACCATCTCACATGAATCAGAATGGCTACTATTAAATATCATAAAGCAAAAGATGATGGCAAGGTTGCAGAGGAAAGGGAATGTTCATACATTGTTGGTGAAAATGTAAGCTACTTCAGCCCCTGTGTAAAGCAGTCTGGAGATTTCTTAAAGAACTAAGAATATATTTACCGTTCATCTCAGTAATTCCACTACTGGCTATATATGCAAAGATACATAAATCATTGTACCAAAAAGACACCTGCACTTGTATGTTTATCACAGTACTATCAACGATTGCAAAAACAGAACCAAACTAGGTGTCCATCAATGGTGACCTGAATAAAGAAAATATGGCACAATAAACACTATGGAATGCTACACAGTCATAATAAAGAATGAAGTCATGTTTTTTTGCATCAACATGGATCCAGATGGAGGCCATCATTCTAAGTGAATCATCGCAGAGACAGAAAACCTCATGTTCTCACCTTTAAGTGGGAGTTAAACACTGAATACACAAGGTGTAGGGGTGGGAAAAACAGATACTGAAGACTTGTAAAAGGGAAAGGGAGGACAGGGATTGTGGGTTGAAAAACTACCCATTGGGTACCGTGCTACTACCTGAGAGATGGACTCAGATCCCCGATCCTCACTATACTGCAATATACCTATGTAACAAACCTGTTCATGTAACTCTTGAGTAAAATATAAATTTTTTAAATAAATAAATAAATAGAAAATTGAGAGTCAATTATATTGTAAACCCTATTCATTGTTATTCTAAGTTTATTATTCAGAAACTCATTTGAAAAGTTTGAATTAAAAGCACCAGCACTGAAACTTTCCATCTTGAAGAAGTCCTGCATATACATCCATCTTTGAAAAGAAATCCCAGGTCTTCTAATCCTTACGATTTTCAGAGCTTAAGCTCAATTGTTATACCAACACTTGTTGAATAAATGCTTAGTAATTGGATTATTTTGTGTTCTAGCTTTAAAGAATGCCAAATATGTCCAATAAAGGCATTAAACATGTGTTCTTTTATCTCATTGCACAACAAAACAAAACAAAATCTGGCCCCCAATGACTTTCTTCTTTACCCAAAGATAAAGGAAATAGTGAAAGGAAGACATTTTGATGACATTTAGGACATCAAGGGTAATACAACAACAACTTTAATTGCCTTGACAGTTGGACTAGGCACCTGTCAAAGAGTAGTACTTCAAAGGTGACATAGTGATATTCAGCAATGAGGTATGCAGCACTTTTTCTAGGATAAGTTCACAAATTTAATTGCCAGACTCTGCATCTCTAGTAGATTATTTTTCTGACCATATTGTGGACAAAATGCCAAACTCTGTAAAATATTTCCAGAGGTTTACTATGAGCTAAGTATGAGAGATCATGGCCTGAGGTACAGTCTCAAGAGGTTCTGGGAACATGTGCCCAAGGTTATTGATTTACAGCTTGATTTTACACATTTTTGAGAGACAGAAGTTTACAGGCAAGGACTTACATCAATACATGTGAGGTATACATTGGTTTGGCTTGGAAAGGTGGAACATTTTCAAGTGAAGACTTATAAGTTATAGGTGGGTTTTAGGAAGCCTTTAGTTGACAGTTGGTTGTGAGAGTAAAGCTACTGTCTAAGATTTGAAATTAGCAGACAGAAATGCCTGAATAAAGATGAAAGTGTTTGCAGAGACAAAGGTTATTATGTAGATGACAGCTAATAGGTCGCAGTATGAGAGAATAGATGGTAAATATCTCTCATTCAGACATTAAAGATATCAGACTCTCAGTTAATCCCTCCTGGATCCAGAAAGTTCTGGAAGGCAAAAGATCTGGCTGTGTTAGTGGAGATTCTTTACAGATGCGAATATTCACCAGCAAAAGACATCTTTGCAGGTCTATTTCAAAATAAGTCAAAGAAATATATTTTGGAGTAAAATATTTGTATTTCCTTTAGGACTTACTACCTGTCATGTGATGATACACCAGAGTTAAATTGGATTTTGGTATCTTATTTCCACAGAGTCCATTTCATCAGTCTTATAATCTCTATTTTAATGCCTAAACTCCAAAAGGAAAGAGGTACAATGAGGTGTGTTCAACCTCTAACCCTGACATAATCTAGAATCTAGGGTTTTAAGTTATTTTTGGCTCAGAAAGGATCCATTCAGCAGGTTGGCACATCTTATACTTTTAGTTCTTGTTTACAAAATCCTGCCAAATACACATTGTGAGACAGTTAATGAAAGATTTCAAAAATGTTTTCTTTCTTATGTAAGATCAGTTTTTCAAGTTAACGAGTCCTTGTCTGGTTCCCATTCCAACCCTGGGCTTCCCTTTATTATCAGAAGTTATTCAAGCCTCAATTAAAATTCTTCTTTGAAATTCATCTTCTCTTGCCTGAGCCCACAGGTTCGGGATCCGCCTGGGCAGGCTAGACCTCATCTCTACAATAAATCAAAAAAATTAGCCGGGCGTGGTAGTGCACGCCTGTAGTTCCAGTTACTTGGAAGGCTGAGGTGGAAGGATCGCCTGAGCCCAGCAGGTCGAGGCTGCGGTGGCCAGGAGCGGCCACTGCACTCCAGTCTGGGCGACAGAGTGAGACCCCAACTCAAAAAAAACCCCAAACAACGAAAGTCTTTAATTACCTGCATATGTGTCACCATGCTACACACAGCACTGGGAAGTTCAGTTGGAAAGATACATTTCCATTGTCCCCCAGATGGTATGACAATGATACTGGATTTATCCAATTTCTCAAAAAATTGACACAGAATTTACCTATCTTTATCCATAGACATCCTATGATCTCACCAACTAATCTGATTGGGGCACAAAGGTAATAAGGTATTAGTTTTGTGATATCTGGGCATAATTTCTGTCATGAGTAAGTTGAAACTCCATTGGAATTATAGGTCCTGCAGAAGTAATGGCTAGATATTTTTTGTAACTTTCTTAAAGTTTACTTTATCGTGGTGTACAGAGAATAT
The DNA here is from genome assembly GCF_000164805.1 of Carlito syrichta. Lineage (NCBI taxonomy): Eukaryota > Metazoa > Chordata > Mammalia > Primates > Tarsiidae > Carlito > Carlito syrichta. The sequence continues at coordinate 122,755 of NW_007232341.1, forward strand.
AAATCCCCAAATAGCTTTTCAGCACAGCCTCCTCTAAAAGAAAAGGGAGATATGCATCATAAAAATATCTTTCTTGTAAAAGTTACAGTTTCTCTTATTGATCTTTCTGAGGATTTTCAAATAAGAAGTGCAAAGCGTTGAAAATGAGTTCTAGAAAGATGGAGTGCATCCCAGTATAAACTGTCCCCAAACAGACATTTGTGTAAAAATGAAACAAAGCAAAACACAAGACAATCAAAGAATGAGAAAAAAAAAAAAAACCCAGCAACATAAAAAGTAAAGGTTGTTCATGGATCTTATTCCCTTCAAAAAAGTATTAGTACCTGATCAATGTCAGGTCTATCTGCTTAAACGTTCAAATTGCACTTTCTTAATCAGTGTGTTTTTAAAAATATAATCAGTAAATTTAGCCCAAAAATTCATAAATGAACTTTTAAATGATCCAATCTGTTGCTGTTAACATTATCTGTATTTATCTTGTCTCACAAAAGAAAAATTATTACTAAGGTTTTATAATAGCCAATGTAATTTAAACAAAAAGTAAAACTTGTTTTTACAGGCAAGTTTATTCACAAAAATATCCAGTGGCTATGTATTATAATGTCTGTTGACATTTACTGGACACTTTCATCCTGTCAGGTGTTTCACATAAGTCATCTCATGTAATGCTTGTGGCAAACTTCGGAAGTATTAGTAAAATAATGACCACTTTACAGAGAGGAAAACTAAGGTATGAAGAAATAAATTACTTATTCAAATCACAAATCTATTAAAATGCATAATTTAAACATGAATAATCTTGGCTAAAGTTTCCATGTTGAAGCATTACACTATACTGCCACCCACTATATCAATGATATTGACCAGTCAGTACTCTCTATTTGCAGCTAGCGCAGGAGTAGAGATAAAATATATCCATACAGTAAATATTTATTGAGTGTCTACTAAATGCAAAACATTTTACCAGATGTTGATGACAAAATCTAGAGGTTCACAATCCAATTAGAGAAGATATCTATGTTAACTCATTTCTGAGAAGTTATGATTTTTAATTCCACATCTGCGGCTAAGAAAATGTGACCCTAGAGATATTTGTCTAGCCCAGGGTAGAATACCTGTCCCAATTTATTCTTCATTACTTCCTCCTGGATATATCAAATTGATCCAGGGTCAGCAAGGGAATACACCTTGACTAATTACTGATATTCTTTAGAAATATAAATTTGGAATTAGGAGAACTTTGTGGCTGCTATTTTTTCTGTTATTATTTTGTCGGCATATAAAAAATGAAACAGACCAGTGAGAAGCAAATATGAAGATGGATAGACTTTATGACTAATTTCCAATTGTTTCTGAGCTGCATCTCTGTCGATGAGTTATATGAAACATCCTAATATCCTATTTTCTAAAAATATTTTTGTTTGCTTTTTCCTTATGTGAATTTTAGATGGGTCTCTAGTACTGTCAATAGAAAAGTTCTTAACTATAATAGCAGAAAAATATGGCTTTTTAAGCCATTAATACCTACACAACTGAAAATTTTCTCAGATTTGTTTCTGATAGGAGAATGGTGAACATGTGAAAATACTGAACAATTTTTTTTTTACAAACTGTAAAAATTAGCATTCTAGTAAGAATCTTCTCCAAATTTCTCAACCATGGGACTCAATCAACCTTCATTTTTCTCCATACCATCACATACCTAATCCCCAGACAAAGCAATTTGTGTTCACAAAATATCATTTTTCTCCACTATGTTGATATTCACCTAGCATGCACTGGTATGGTGGTTTGGTCAATGTCCAATCTGATGAGTTAGAGGTCCGTTCTGACTGGTCAGTGTTCATGTTATAATGTCTATGATACATATTTTAAACTTCACCTTCAATTCACAAGTCTGATATGTGGCAACTGTTTTCCTTCAACTTTGTATGCCATTTTTTTCAATTGATTCAGTAGCAAATTTCCATTCCCTTATTTATTCATTCACTCATTCATTCAACAGATATCAAGTGTCTAAAAAGGAAGGTAGAATATCTTATGCATTTGGAGGACTAGTGCATTATTTATTTTTTAATGTCATTAAGATAGACTTTATCTTTCAAAAAAAAAGTTCAGAGAAAAACTGAGCAGACAATACAAATATTCCCTGTGTACTTTCTGCCTACACATATTCATTGCATCCACTAATATTACTATCTCTCACCAGAGTGGTTAAGTTTGTTATAATTGGTGAACCTACACTGACACATTATTGCCATCCAAATTCCATGACTTGCATCGGGGTTGACTTTTGGTGCCCATTCAGTGTCAATGGGTTTGGAAAAACGTGTAATGACATGTATCTACCATTATAGCATCCTACAGAATAATTTCACTGTCCTAAAAGTCCTCTGTACTCTGCCTATTTACTCCCCTCTCCCCACTCACCTCTGACAACCACTGACCTTTTGACTTTCTCCAACATTTTACTCTTTCTAGGATGTTATATAGTTGAAATCATGTAATGTATAGTAGCCTTTTTTTCAGATTGTCTTCTCTCACTTTATAATATGCTTTTAAGTTTATACCATGTATTTTCAAAGGTTGATAACTTATTTATTTTTAGCACTGAATAATATCTTATTGTCAAAATTTACTTTGTGGTTTACGTAACATCGCATGTTATTCCACAGTTTATATGTTCATTCATCTACTGCAGAACTTCTTGGTCGCTCCCAAGCTTTGGCAATTGAGGATAAAGCATATGCGCAGGCAACAAAAACAAAAATAGGCAAATGGTATTAGACTACAAAGCTTCTTCATATGAAAAAAACGATCAACAAAGAGACAACCTGTTGAATGGGAGAAAATGTTTGCAAGCATTTTCATCAGAAAGGGACTAATACCCAGAAAATTCAAGAAAATCTAACAACTCAACAGCAACAAAGCAAACAATCCCATTAAAAAGTGAGCAAAGAATATGAAAAGACATTTCTAAAAGGAAGACATACAAATGGCCCACAATTGTGTGAAAAAGTGCTCAATATGTTAATCATCAGGGAAATGCAAATCAAAATCATGATGAAATATAATCATACCCCTGTGAAAATGGCTATGATTAAAAAGACAAAAAATAACGTGCTGGTGAAGATGTGGTGAAAAGTTCTATCAGTTTTTGCCTCACATGTTTGATACTTTTCAGGTATCAAAATATTAAAGATTGTTATGTCTTTTTGGAGAATTGATTCCTGAATTATGATGTAATGTGATACTTTATCCCTGACAACTTTTGTTGCTCTGAAATACACTATCTCTTAATTTAGCTACTCTCACCTTCTTTTGATTAGCTTTAGAATAGCATATTTTTGTCTATTTATCTTTAATCTATACTTGTATTTAAACTTGATTTCTAATAGACAATCCATGACAGGGTCTTGTTTTTACTCCAGTCTGACAGTCTCTCTTTTTTAGTTGGTGTATTTAGACTACTGACATTGAAAGTAGTTTTGATATAGTTGGAATAATACCTACTATATTTGTAACAGCTTTCTAAATTTTTTTTGAATGTTTTGTTTTTATTCTTATCTTTCCTTGTTCTTATTTTTGGCTTCCATTCTTTTACTTTGTGATTTAATTAACATTTCATGTTATTCCATTTTCTCACCTTTATTGGAATATCAGTGCTTCTTCCTTCTCCCTTCCTCTTCTTCTTCTTCCTTCTTCTCCTCCTTCCCCTTCCCGCCCCCTTCATCTTCTCCTCACGCACACACGTGTGTGTGTGTGTGTGTGTGTGTGTGTGGTTGAGGGTTGTCTTAGAGTTTGCAATATACATTTCCAATTTTACAACTAATCGAAGTACACTTTATTTTTATTTTTATTTTATTTTAAAGATGTGGAGTACAATTCAGGGTTAGGTATACAAATGTTAATTATGCAGGTACCCTTGTTGATGAGGTGTG
>NW_007232341.1:126715-127384 GCF_000164805.1 Carlito syrichta
CTTCATTGTTTGTATTCCAAAGTCAATTTTCTCAGTGTCTGGGACCCAGGCGTCTGGGAGAGACCCATACTCTTCTTTTGGTTTTTCTTCATTTCTGTAGATTTTTCTCCCTTTACCCCTTTCCCTCCCCCTCTTCAATTCTGTTTTTGAGGGAAGGTGGGGTTGCTTTTATTTCTCTTCTGCAATGACCTGTTCTTCCTTATGAGGGTCTTCTGGTTTTGTTCACTTTTCCCTCTGCTTTAGAGTCTGTCTATTCAGCAGTTTGCAGTCTTGGTCCGTTCAGAGAATCTCACCAGTTCACCTATGCCGTCGCCATCTTGCCCCGTCTCCTTACTTTGGTTGAAGCAACCTGGACTGAAGGATTTCCCTTTTACTGTTTTATTTCTCTTCAGGTGAGGGAATTTGACTGACTTGATTTGTCTAAGCAGAGAAACTCTCTTTGTTTTTATTCTTATCTTTCCTTGTTCTTATTTTTGGCTTCCATTCTTTTACTTTGTGATTTAATTAACATTTCATGTTATTCCATTTTCTCACCTTTATTGGAATATCAGTGCTTCTTCCTTCTCCCTTCCTCTTCTTCTTCTTCCTTCTTCTCCTCCTTCCCCTTCCCGCCCCCTTCATCTTCTCCTCACGCACACACGTGTGTGTGTGTGTGTGTGTGTGTGTGTG
>NW_007232341.1:127404-176564 GCF_000164805.1 Carlito syrichta
CAGGTACCCTTGTTGATGAGGTGTGCCCCTCTTTCCCCTAGCAGTTTCCCTGAACTACCAATCCCTTTCTTATACTATTATGATAATTGTTCAAGGCCCACTTGTGAGTGAGAACATATGTTACTCTGTATGTTCTATGATAGATCCCTGAGTATGATTGACTCTAAATCCATACAAATTGCTGCGAAGTTCATATGTTTGCCCTTCTTTATGGCTGCATAATATTCCATTGTGTATAATTATCATTTTCTTATCCAATCCAGCTTTGATGGGCAGCATGGTTGGTTCCATGTTTTTGCTATTGTGAATAGAGCTGCAACAAACATTCGTGTGCAGGTATCTTTTTTTGTAGAATGATTTGATTTCCTCTGGGTATATTCCCATTAGGTGAATTGCTGGGTCATATGGAAGGTCAATTTCTAGTTCTTTCAGAAATTGCTACACTGTCATCCAGGGAGGTTGCACTAGTTTGCATTTCCACCAGCAGTATAGAAGCATTCCTTTTTCTCCACATCCTCGCCAGCATCTGTTGTTTGTTTTATTTATGGTGGCCATTCCATGCTCATGGATAGGAAGAATTAACATTGTTAAAATGTCCATCCTACCGAAGGCAATCTACAGATTCAGCACAAGATCCATTAAATTACCAACATTATTCTTCCTAGACCTGGAAATTACAATACAGAAATTCATATAGAAACATAAACAACTACGAATAGCCAAAACAATCCTAAGCAAAAGAAACAAAGCAGGAGGTATCACACTTCTGACTTCAAACTTTACTATAAGGCTACAGTAATCAAAACAACCTGGTATTGGTACCAGAACAGACATATAAACCAATGGAACAAGATAGAGATTCCCGAAGCAAAGTCTCAATTTCTAAACCAATTCATCTGTGACAAAGCCTGCAACAACAACCACTGGGGAGAGGAGAACCTATTCAGTAAATGGTGCTGGGAAAACTGGCTGATCACATATAGAAGATTGAAACAGGACCCCTACCTATCACCATATTCAAAAATTAACTCTAAATGGATCAAAGACCTAAACATAAAACCTCAGACAATAAGAATCTTAGAAAATGCAGGAGACACCCTTATGGAAATTGGAACTGGCAACCAATTCCTGATCGGAAACCTAAATGCCCATACTATAAGAAGAAAGATACCTTTGGCTTCAGCAAAATTTTTTTGAAAAGTCTTTCTATGTGTTATCCCATTTCATGATGGGCGATTTGCCAGCGTGCCCGTCTACACCATGCTGAGTGTTCAGCAGTTTTTGACCCAAAACAGCAAGACCCCCATGCCCCAGCCTCCCTATTCACCCGATCTCACCCCAAGTCACTTTTTTTTTGTTTCCTTGGATAAAAAAGTCCTCAAAGGGAAAGGTTTTGCCAATGTGGAAGAAGTGAAGCAAAAAAAGCAGCGGAAGCATTAAAAGGCATCGAAATTGACGAGTTAAAAATGTGCTTTGAGTAGTGGAAAAAGCGTCTTGATGGGTGTAATGCATCAAACAGAAAGTACTTTGAAGGTGACTGAAGTTTAAACATGTAAGAATAAATAAGCAATTTTTTATTAAAAATAAAAAGAACAAAGATAGACAAGTGGGACCTCATCAAACTGATGAGCTTCTGCAAAGCAAACAAAGCCGTCAAGAGAGCAGAGAGACAGCCCACAGAATGGGAAAAAAATTTGCCAACTTTATATTTGTCAAAAGTCTAACATCTAAGATCTACAAGGAACTCAAACGTGCTGAAAGGAAAAAAAACAAACAGCCCCATTCAAAAGTGGGCAAAACACATGAATAGTCACTTCTCAAAAGAAGATATATGGGCAGCCAACAAATACATGAAAAAGTGCTCAGCCTCACTAATCATCAGAGAAATGCAAATCAAAACCACATTGAGATACCACCTAACTCGAAGTACACATTCAAAAGTACTATGTCATGTCATGGATAGAGTAAGGATCTTATAATAACAAAATAATTTGAATACTTCTTGCTATCCCTTATATCACTGCTTTCATTAATTTCACGTACACATAAGCATATAAATGCATGGGCCTTCATAATGAAATTAATTGTTGCTATTTTTTAAACAACCAGCTATATGTTAGATCAGTAAAGAAAAATAAAAGTTAGTGTTTTATCTTCGCATATCTCTTCTACAGTGCTCTTCTTTTCATTATGCAGATTCAGGTTTTTGACCCATATATTTTTCGTTCTCTCCATGTAACTTATTTTAACATTTCTTGCAAGGCTGATTTGCTGGCGTCAAATGTCCTAAAAGTCTAAAATTGTGGTTTGGTGTCTGACACAAATTTGGGGAAATTATCATTCAATTTGTTTTAAATATTTCTTTCTCTCTTTTTTCTTCTTCTGAAATTCTTGTTATGCGTATGTTACACCTTTTGTGTTATCCCATGGTTCTTAGATATCCTGTTGTTTTTTCAACCATTTTTCTTTGCTTTTCAATTGTGGAACTTTCCATTGTTATATTCAGAAGCTTAGAGAGACTTTCTTAATCACATTCATACTACTAATAATCCCAACAAAGACATTCATTATTTGTGTTACAGTGTTTTGATCTTCAGCATTTCTTTCTTAGAATTTTCATCTCTCTGCTTACATTGTTCATTTTACACTGCTATTTACTTGGTTCATTAAAGACCTTAGCATATTAATTACTGTAGTTTTAAATTCCTGGTCTGATTCCTATTCAACTCTGCCCTTCTGAGTGTGGTTTGATGCGTACTCTAACTCTTCAAACTTGCCTTTTAGTGTGTCTTGCAGTTTTTTTTTTGTCAATACTGCTATGTGATGTACTAGGTATTAGAAATTCTGCAAATAGGGCTTAGTAATGAATTAATATGTTGTGGGGTAATGGGTAACCATTTATAATTCTATAATTAGGTTTCAGCCTTTGAGTGAGTTATTGTCCCTGGTCTGTGGATTTCAAGAATACTTATCAGTTTTGTTTTGTTTTTTCACCTCTCTCCTGTGCTTTAGGTGCAACACAACACAACACAATAGATAGGCAAGTTAGGCTCTAATAAAACTCTCACAAATTAGGTTCCAGTTAAATAGTTTTTCCTTAGGTTAGACTTTGTTAAGAACAAAATCTTCTGTCATGTTTCAAAATGGCCAGTTTTTCCCTCCCCATTCTGTAGGCAGCAGTGGATACTTCTCAAATATTCAATGTAAAACATGATCAAATTAAGGAGGTAAAACTCACAAAAGTGCAAGGACCTCCTTCCTATGACTGAGTCCTCTGGGTTTTTTGACTCTCAGGTTTGTCCATGCTGAGTCATTAGTCATTCATCAATTTCACTTTAAATTTTCCTACCTGAGCACTGGATCCAAGGAAAGTTTCTGGTTGTCAATTTCTGCTCTGGCAAGTTATGTTTCTCTGTAACTACCTGTCTACATCTCCTATTTTAGGGCCAGCTGTGTGTTTTGTGACCTCACTTCTCTTGCAGATCTAAGAAATTGTGTAGATTTTTTTCCTTGTTCTCCTTTTTACTTGATATTAAGATAAAATGATTACTTTTAAGCTTACTATATGCCAGACTGGAAACTGAACTCTGGATTGTTTTTTGAGGATCATTTTGTTGTGTGAGGAAGACTCCAGGGGTAAGAGTGAGGCAAGGAGACAAGTTGAAAGGCTATTATGAGAACCTAGTCAACATTTGCTCAGATCTAAGATAATGATAGTTGCAATGCAGATGATAGGAAATAGTAATGTTCTAAAGTAGAGCCAATAATATTTAGAATTTGAATGGTCCCATGTATAGAAAACCAATCTTATCTCTCAGAGTAATTTTTTCTCTTACGTGTGCTTACATTATATTCTGTTAACATATCTACAATAGTTTGATCAAATAGCAATATAAATAACTTGCAAATGACTTTCTGCCCAAATATTGAATTCCTGCAATTTAGGCATCTTTCTTCCATCTTTCTTTCCCAATGTCTTGTAAGATGCTTAACTTTTACTAAACAGTTAATTGAGGGGGGGGGAAAGGGGGGGGCATAGCAATTGCACGGAAATAAATCATAATGTTCTATAAATTAAAAATAGGATATATATTTTTTTACATGCATTCCATGGTATCATTCATTAAGGTAATTCTCACCTAACTGGTTACTCTACTAACAATGGTATAGAATAGCAAGAGTTTATAGAAGATAGATAGATGATTGAAAATAGAGTGTTCCCATGGCTAGTTTTGCAATGATTGTCCATTCATTGCATTATGTTGGCAGAAGAACAACAAGAACAAAAAAATGTTTGGTTAAAAACACAGCAAAAATTTATGTAGAAGTAAGTGCATATCTAAATTATTGACAATCTGATGTCAACATTTTCGCTTTTGTTATGTATTTCAAAATTCATGTTTGATTTAAGTGGCAGCATTGAGTAATTAAATAATGTTTATTTGGCTGGACTCAAAATAAGTAATCTTCAGAATTTACTAGCTGAAACGGTTGTATGGTAGCACCACATCAAAGAGAGAAAGCATCACAATCAGTGAACATCTGTGAAGAGATCATTTGCTAGTGATATCTAAATCCCGCATTATCTGGAGGTGTGACTTGTTTCTTTACTTAGTTTTGACAGTGGAGAAAGATGGGGTCTCTCAGTTTAAAGAGAGTCACTAAATACAAAGACCCATAGAAATGATTAAACCTGGGGTTCAGCTATATACCTGTATTACCCAGTACATCTCAGATAAAGCCCTAAAGAAAGATGCTGATGTGATAGCAAAAAACAAAACAAAACAAAAAATAAAAAAAGCTCAACTTTGTGCATTGCAATTTCTTACTAATTTGGCACTTAAAATATTCACATATTAGTACAAATTCACAAGCCCAAGACCTAAGAGAAATTGTTAAGCTTAATGTAAACCAGGAAGCCATCAAGTATTTTTACTGCAAACCAAAATTGCTGCCCTTTGAACTGATAATAAACCATTATGGCTAGATAGCGGAGGTTTATCATGTACTAAATGGGAAAACCAAAATATAATCTTGCTGGAAGACTTCAATTTTTAAAAAATATCTTTCAACTGTGTCTCTTGACATCTCCCGTGGTTGTCAAGGGAAAGCCTAGAATAAAAAGCTTACATATTTGCAATTTCTTTAGAAAAGTCATTTAAATTTGTCTCCATTAATGTTTTAATATAAAAAACTTTTACCATAAATGTTATACTTTTATATTGAAAATATATTGCATGCAAAATAATACTCTACACACCCATATTACTAAATATAACATCAATATGATATAATTTCAGACTTTCCTTGTGCATATATAGGGTATATATGTCTTATATTATACAAAGTAGGATTATACTTTATATACTGCTTTTTAAAAAACATTCCTTAAACTTAACACTTTAAAAGCTTTATATCAATGAATGTCAATGTCATCATTTCAAAAAGTACATAGTACAGTACCTTCATTAAAAATCTATTCCAAAGATTATTTAATTGAAAATAAAATTTTATATTTTAATATTTAATGCCTATAAGATATTTACAAATGTCAGGCATTATTTTAAGCACTATACATAAACTGTATTTTACACACACACACACACACACACGCACACACACACAATCTTCCCCTTTTAATTATTTGGATTAATTTAAAGTCTGTAGGTTATAAAACAAACAAGCGACCTAGAAGTGTTAATGAGAGAAATAATTCCCACAGTAGAAAATAGTCTCTTTAATAGTCCTATAATTTGTTTATTTCATTAGATGTAGCACAGAGTTTCTTTTTTCTATAAGCTTTGTCATTTAGAGAAAGCTTTTTGTTTTGAGGAAGAGAATTTGAGATCACAAATATTGGTTGGATAAAATGTTTAAGGCAGTACAAAATGTGTTAATACCTGAAATGAGTTTTATAAGGAAACACACACACACACATACACACTTCTCTAGGTTCCAATTGTAATGTGTGTCCTTATCTCAACAGCTACTTATCTCCAATTTTTACTGCTTAGAAATGTATCAATGAGTAGTACATTTTTGTCCATTTTTAAGCATCCACCTGTCATTGGTTATATATCTGTCTAGCTTCTCTGCATCAATGGTGTTAGCCAAAGTTCAGTTTAATGTATAACTGGTAGTTGAAAAGTTCATCTTCATTGTGGGTTTTTTTGCTGGACCAAAAAAGAAGCAAACATACATAAAGGCTTTTTAAAATTTTTATTTTTAAATGTTTCACCTTTAAGTTAAGTTAGGAAAACAGGCTATATGTTTGCTTGTTCTTCATTGACTCCAGAACGCACATTTATGAAGAAAGTTCAGTGTTTTAGTTGAACATGCAACTTTGATCAATGAAAAAGTTGTGAAACCTTAAACTGCAAAACAATTATGCAACTGAAGGTTTTAACTCCACGTTTATAGTTATTTTGGTCTTTAAATTTTTATGTAGTAGAACTATTATGTATCCATATAATTAAAAATAAAAAAGTTATGTAAACTCTTAACATATGTATAGAATAATATGGAAGTTTAGCTGTGAAGCATTTTTAAAACATAAAAGCCATAATTTTCAGGACAGATATTTCTACTATTCATGAGGATAATTTAATTTTCTCTAAATAAAACAAAAGAGAAAATTGTTCTGGTATGATTATGCTTTAAACTATTAATGACTTTGAGACAATTTAAAAAACAAAATCCTTAAAATTTTCATAAGCCAATCAACTGGACAATCATTTCTTAGGGTCAAGCAATGAATAAGATCGATGAAGAACTCTCATGGGGCTAATTATAAAACAGCAAAAGTGCTAAACCTTGTGTCTGATTCCGCTACCTAAAGCAACTGGCAAAAATAAACTTCTAGATTTATAGAGGAATTAAGAAATGTCTCAACTATTCAATAAACATCTCCTACTCCTGAAATGAACCCAATGTGTTGTATTCTGTGTTATGAATATTATAGTTTATTTATCTTTGTGATGAAAAATTTTCATTATAAAAATCTCTTAATAGTCTAATAAATTATATACATATGTTTAGTATAATTAGTAAAAACAAACAGCCTGGAATTGGGTTTCTTGGTTTAAAATATTCTCTCCCATTTATGAATTGCCTGATGTATGACAAGTAATTTAATCTCTCTGTGACTCAGTGTCCTCAAAAGAAAAATGGAGATAATAATATCAGGGTCATTGTGAGAGTTAGACAATATTCCAGAAACATAGTTTTCAATTCATGTCATTAAATATATAAATTGAATATATTGATTCAACTAATATTTTATTTACAGATATTGTAACACATTTTCAGAAAGAAAATGTGTTTGTTTGGAAAATACATTGATAAATCTCTTGTGAAATATTGAAAGATGTTCTTTATGAGATTAGGAAATAAATATATTCTGTTTCTGCCATTCTGAAGAAGAAAAAAGAGATTACTGAAGGGAAGGAGAAAAGAAAAGAGCCAAGAAAGATGTGAGATAAATGTCTTTTGCAGCAACTTAGATGGAATTGGAGACCACCCTCCAAAGTGAAGTAACACAGGAATGGAAAACCAAACACCACATGTTCTCACTTATAAGTGAGAGCTAAGCTAAGGGCCTGCAAAGGCATATAGAATAGAATAATGGACATTGGAGACTCAGAAGGGGGAGGGATAAAAATTGCCTATTAATAAAATGGGCATTAGTGGGGATATGCTTAAACCCAGACTTCTTCACCACTATACCATGCATCCATGCAATCAAAATCCATTTGTACTTTTAAGCTATTGAAATTTAAATAAATAAATAAATAGTACATGAGAAGTAATCAGTGGAATTTCCTCTGTAGTGTGTATTCAGAACACTTTAGGACCAGGAGTGAATGGTGCTGAATTTGATGTGCTTTTCTTGCTCTAGTTATATCTTTTCCTATCCACGAGATAATTTCAGCTAAATATTTATGAAAGCCTAATGCACTCACGAATGCTTTGCATGATTTAGTTTTCTATTTTGTTCTGTGGTAGTTTCTTCAGATAAGGGAAGAAATCCTGAGAACTCTTTTAGATTTTTATGGACTATGATATGAGATTTTGAATTAATCATGTCCAGCTATAAAGAGTTATAATATTCCCCAGTTGATATTGAATTTATAGAGATACCTAGAACCATTACATTTTTAAAGTACGCTATACTTTTTGAATAGCTTTTCATGTATGATCTTACTGTTTCTTCACAAAGCTCTATGAGGCAGGCAGGGCAGATAGGGCAGGTTTTCTTATTTTTATTTCTTATTTCTACTTTGAAGATCAGGGAACTAAGCCTGAGTAGATGAAGGTCCAAGATCTCACAAGCTAGTAGAAGGAGAGCTGAAATTCTTCTAGTCTTCTCTCTTACATAAAGAACAGGAATTTACAAACTGGACAAAAGTACTTTGGATATAGTGATCTTTCATTCTAATTTATGTAAAGGAGAGATGTCTTCTATAAAACTCAGGGAAAGAAGGGAATCTCTGTCCTTTTAGAAGAAAACATCTACATTGATATGCTTTTTCAAGATAGCAAAGTTTTGAAAGTTATGTATAAAATTAAGTTTTTGAAGTTATGCTAAATGTAAAATAAATTTCTTTTTTAGTTTTAGTAAGAATGTCTTTAGAAGCAAATGAATTCTTTTGGTGACAATTTGTGTTTGATTTAAAATACATTGAGAAGCATATAACCATGTGTTTTATTTTCTGTATTTTTTAAAAACATATTTTTATTTTTGAATTGTGAAGTAAGCAAATTGTGTGCAGGTGAGGGTTGGACTTCTAGCAAGCATTATCTCCCCCTGGTAGTGAACATGGTAATCGATGGATGGTTGTGTGTCCCTTATGTCTTCCTTCTCTCTCCCTCTTTTAGCAGTGCCCAGTGTTTGTTGTTCCTACGTTTGTGCTCAGTGTTTAGGGCCTGCTTATCAGTGAGAACATGCGGTATTCAGTTTTTTGTTTCTATGATAGCTCACTTAGCATGATGGTTGTTAGGTCAAGGAAACGAGCAGGTAGGAAAAGAGACAGGAGATAGGCAGCTCAACAACAGCACAGGTTTATTCCAGGGAGGAAAACCTGTGAAGGGGAACTCCAGATGAGACTGAAGCCCACCGCCCCTTATGGACTAGGGCAGTTATAGGGAATGGGGGAAACGTTTTTGCAGTTAGCGTTGCTAGGCGGTAACTAAGGCTTGTAGTTAAGTAAGTTGGGAGGAAGTCCTGGAGTAACTAGTTAAATGGCAGGATTCTCTAAAATGGAGTTACCCAGGTTGACAATGGTCTCCAGCTGCATCCATATCGCTGTGAAGGACATGATTTTGTTGTTCTTTATGTATATTTACAACATTTTCTTTACTTAGTTCACTTTTAATGGGTATCTGGGTTGGTTCCATGTTTCTGCTCCACCCTGGCTCAGGTGCTCTCAGTGGTGTGGAGTGGCCTCATCCTGGGCAAGACTTCCCCTTTCTCCCAGGGATAGAAAGGAAGCAGTGGAGTGGAGTGCCGATCTTCCTCTATCTGCAGATGGGCTGAGCCACTGCAACCACCATGCTGTGCAGAGGTACCCTGCCTCTTAGATCCCACTTTAGATCCCTCTTAGATCCTTCCATGGGAGAGTCTATCACAAAATGGTGCAGCCCTTAAGGGAAAGTCACATCTGATCCCTGACCTGGGGTCACAATAACTGCAGATACCCAGAGAAACTTCCTAAATCGGTTGCATCAATCCTGCAGGGTACCAGGGAGGTAGAGAACTCTCCCACATGCCTGAGATCACCTTCACAGGGTGTTTCCCGCTGAGTCTCTGGAGAGGGTAGGGGATCAGAAGCCATCGCATGGGGGACCTGAAAGCTGGGCTTCCCCAGGCTCCACATGGTGCCTGCCAGTGCCTCTGTCTTCATTTAGGGCAACCCTCTGCACCTGGCCAGTGTGGGAGGGGTGCAGGGGTGAGTTCCTAGGCTGTTTCTTTTCTGAGGTTGCAGAGGCTCACAAGAGGTGTGTGGAGAAGAAAAGCTGTTGCTTTTACTCACCTCTTCTCTCTTCAGCAGCTTTCTTTCGTTCTTGCATCAGACCATCTCTAGGGATGCCCAAGGCTTGGAATTGTCATCCTCCAAGGCCCCAGGTGATTGTCTGATAGAACTCTGCTTGGGTTTTCAGGTCGACCCTTAAAGCCCACTCCTCCAACAGGTTTCTTTGCAGAAAGCCGCTACCATGTGAGGGCTCCAGTCAGCCACTGTGGCCCAAACTATGTGTCGGGATCTCAACCCAATGAAATTGATATCAGTGTGACAAAAAGAAAAACACCAACACCATCATCTATTTCCTATATTCTGATGCTTTGACATTTAGGACCTTGCTCACCCTGGAGGAACTGTACCATTTCCTAGAGACCCTTAATGATTATCCCAGAGCATATTATCCAAATGCAACCCAATGAATCCAGAGTCTATGCCCACAACCACTTCCCTTAATCAGATCACTAGCCACTTGCCCTGATCATCCTAGGTGCAGGTACCAGACAACTAGGGGAAGTCCCTGTGACCCAAAGCTCTCTAAACGTATTCAAATAAACCATTCCTAAGCCTACTTACTCTGACTTGTCCTATTTTTCTACAAAGTATCTGTCACCTGACCAACGCCAATGCTGCCCCCATGTCTTCCCAACCCATGTCCCTTGCCATGGCCTGCCCTCTCCTCTTGGAATCTGTAAGTATAACAGACTTTCCTTCTAAAGGCAATCATCTTCTAATCTGTCGGCTTTTCCATACCTATAAAATTATACAACCTTTATCTTAAAAAAGAGGAAATCAGCCACAGCCTGGAATGAAAGCATTTTTTCCCTGATGGATGCTGATGTGAATGCACATACATTCACAAAGTTCCTGCTCACAATTCCTTCCCACCACAGTGGAACCCGTAGTACCACAGTCCAGACCTCACTCATCCTCACCAATGAACAAAAACTGAGCGGGGATAAAATTATTGGGATATTTCATGTCTCAGGTTACTGTATGTACAAGACATTAGAATAAGGAAAAAGATTGGCACATTATGATCCTAAATGTAGGGAATGTGTTTTCTAGAGGGGAGGAAAATGTTCCACTTTAAAGGGAGAGTATTGAGAGGTGAGAGGAAGAGTGGGGTACTTAGGAATCAACGGAACTTTCTCACCCTCGAAGATATTAGCAATAAAAACTTGCCTACTTGTGAACAGAATAGAAAGTGAACTCCTTTTTTTTTTCCTGCACAAGCAATAAGATTTTCTAACTAAACTCACTGGGATTATGAATCTTACCCAGGATCAAGCTTTATCAATAATTCTTAAGTTACAAGCAATCAAAAAGCAGACTAAGCAGGGAGAAGTTTGAGACAATGAGTGTTATCTGTCCAGTTTTTTCCTCTCTATATTGGACTCACACTTTTTGACTTGGGGAACATACAGGTTAAGAAACATCTCCAGCCGAGCTCGGTGGCTCAGCCTGTAATCCCGCGCCTTTGGGAGGCTGAGGTGAGTGGATCGCCTGAGCCCACGGGTTCGAGACCCGCCTGGGCAGCGAGACCTCATCTCTACAATAAATCAAAAAATCAGCCGGGCGTGGTAGCGCATGCCTGTAATTCCGACCACTTGGAAGGGCTGAGGCGGAAGGATTGCCGGAGCCCAGCAGGTTGAGGCTGCGGTGGCCGGGAGCGGCCACTGCACTCCAGTCTGGGTGACAGAGTGAGACTCCAACTCAAAAAAAAAAAAAAAGAAAGAAAGAAAAAGAAACATCTCCACTCTTTCTTATACCACATAGCATGTACCTTACATAGTGTTTTTTCTTTCTTTATGTTCACCATGAGCAATCCAAACTGAGGACATCCTGCTATAAGCATTTCATGGATGAGGACTTTCTTTCTAGCAAATAATATTGATCTGTTCAATAAAGTTAATTTTCAGCATGTTTACAAGGATATTAGATTGAGTTGCCTGCTTTCTTCTTTTTTTTTTTTTTTTTCCTTCTCCCTCCCCTCAGGAACATTGATCTGGTAATGCTAGGGAAATTGACCATAAGTGCATTGCTTAACTCCTTCCTTATTACAACTTTTCCTCTTATCCTTTTCACCCAATTTTCATGCTTTATAACGCAGATCTTTTTATTTGGTATTGGTTAATTATCTAAAATCCTAAGTAATGTGCTTTTTATAACTTCATGTAAGAATATCAAGGTTGTATTTACAAGATGAAGAGGAAATTTTGCTCCATGGTCGTTGAAGAAAAAGTAATCTAGTTGATGCTACAGGCTAATTTTCTCTCCCTATCCTGTAGTTTAGTAAAGGGGTGACTCAATTGTCCTTATTTAGCTCAATGGAAGAACAGGCTGATAGGAGAGGCTGAACAGTGAAGGCTTCCTCTCTCTACTGAGGACATAATTGCTTATGTGTTTTCTAATCTGTTTTTATAAGTGTCTACAGTTATGGAAGTAGAACTCTTTTGATGGTATATCATTAAAATATTATCAGCATAAAAATTTCTCTGTTGAAGGCTAAAAGTTTGTGGGATTATGTGTGCCCTGCTTCTTCTCTACTTCTAAGTATTTTTTACAATTAACATTATTTTATATTTATATTGCATTATGATGGTTGCATGGACATCTATTACCTCTTTGTACAACATCATTGGATGAGCACTGGCATACATCCTCATGTAGACTACAGAGTGACAAGGAAAAAATCTACTGTAGGTGTAAAAATACCAGGAAATATTATAACCTTTATACATATAACCTTCTGCTCCTTTGTGGTACAGAGAAGAGACCAAGATTACACTAGTAAGTGGTATTCCTATAACCAAAGTCAAACGTAATAATGATGCCTAGTAAAAATAACTTGAAATCACTCATTCAAGTATTTATTGAGCATCCACAGTGTATATGGCAATCCAGATCCAAAAATATTAATTGCTACAAGAATAGAAAGGATAGAAGTTTATCATTCTATATACTAGTATGATTGTTCCACTTGCTAAACATTTAAAGATAAACATAGGTTTAAAAAGTTGGGTATCT
The DNA here is from genome assembly GCF_000164805.1 of Carlito syrichta. Lineage (NCBI taxonomy): Eukaryota > Metazoa > Chordata > Mammalia > Primates > Tarsiidae > Carlito > Carlito syrichta. Next base: position 140,451 of record NW_007232341.1, read on the forward strand.
CAGAATAATTTAGTCTACAACTTTTGAAGGGGCTAGATTTCATTTGTCTAAAGGAAGCATACATAAGTGTATTTTTAAAAAAATAATGACATGGTATCTAACACATAAATCTTCAGTAAAATGCTTCAGAAATACAATAACTTATTTCTCAATCAGATTGGCTGAGAATATGATAAAAACAATTTAAATTTAGATTTTTAAATATGTGTAATACAATTGGTTCTTGAACAAAGCTGGGTTGGGGCACCAGTTGCCCACACAACTTAAAATCCACGTGTAACTTTCGACTCCCCTCTCCCAAACTTAAACTTAAGTACTGATAGCTTACTGTTGAGTAAAAGTCTACAGATAACATAAACAATTGATGAACACGTTTTATATGTTATGCATTCTGTATTCTTGCCATAAAATAAGCTAGAGAAAACAGAACATAATTAAGAAAGTCATAAGGAAGAAAAAATGTACTGACTATTCATTAAATAGAAGTGGATCAGCATAAAGGTCTTCGTCCTTGCTGTCCTCACTTTGAGTAGGCTGAGGAGGAGGAAGAGGAGGAGGTGATTTTTCTCTCTCAGGGGTGGTAGAGGCAGAAGAATCTCCATTTATAAGTGAACCTGTGAAGTTTACACTCATGTTGTTCAAGGGTCATCTGTGTTTACTTTGATTATAAACATAACACATGTTGGTGCTTTTAGATAAAATTTATGTGGAAAAAAACCTAAAAAAGTTTAGAAAGCATTTCTAAACTTCTTTGGGCTAAATTCAGCTAGTAGTAATTTGTCCAAATAATCTATAAAAATAAATACGTTGAAAGGAAAATAGGAAAAGCAAAGTGTTAGCAGTGACATTAAAACCCTAAAGGCCACAAGGCTAATTTCTTCAACACAGACCAGAGCATTTGCTGAATGCAAGAGACGCCAGATGCTAAGCTCTCTTACACCCTCAGCCCTATTTTACATTGAGACTTTTAGTGATACACAAAATAGATAAAAGATGAAGTTTTAGGACTTAGCAATAATGTTATTATTACATAGACTCAAATAAAATGTGAAGTCAACTTTCTTAAGGTCCATACTATCATGGCCCTTATGTGATATTTTGGATTCATTATTAAGCCTCTTTATGAAGTAACTTTCCCCACAGTAATACTGTGTAGCAACTTAACAGAAAACGCGAATGGAAAATAATAGCAAACATTTCTTTTGGTTTATGAGTATAAGTTAGCTGGGTGGTGCAGCTAATTCACCATTTAGCTTACCTTGGTTAAAATTGTTCATTTTTCTGTGGGTATCTTTCAGATCAATTGAGGGTTTGCTAATCTAGGATGACCATGGCATCAATTTCTTATCAGTGACTTACATGGTCTCACATTCTCCAACTTAGCCCAAGTTTTTCTTAATATCACAAGCAGGGGTTGAATAGAGACAATAGAGGTATGTGAGTCCTTTTGAGACCTGGGCTCAAAAATGACACTCCAACACTTCCGTTTTGTTCTGTTGTTTAAAGTGAAAGCTATCCCAGATTCCCACTGTGAGGCAATTAAAAGCTACAAGGGAAATATTGGATGAAGGAGACCTTTAGAGAGAATCATCAATATAATTAATCAATCACAGTGGCCACATTAGAGAGTATAAAAATTTGTACAGCCCTAACTCTATGACCAGAAATTGGGTCTATAACTGATTGTTTTTTATCTTGTGAAGTCCTACTTGGCCAAGTGTAGTTGCTTACACCTGCAATCCCAGAACTTTGGGATGCCAAGCCAGGAGACTAGGAAAGTTCAAACTAGGAGTTCAAGATCAGCCTGAGCAATATAGGAAGATCCTGTCTCTACCAAAAAACACAAAAATGAGCTGGGCATAGTGGCATAGGCCTGTAGTCACAGCTACTCAGGAGGCTGAGGCAAGGGGATCCCGTGAGCTCATTAGTTTGAGGATGCGGTGAACTATAATTATGTCACTGCACTCCAGCCTGGGTGACAGAAGAACACCTTGTCACTTAAAGAGAAAAAAGAAACACACACAGAGAGAGAGAATGACCTGTTCTGCTTCACAGTCTTAGTCCATTTGGACTACTATAACAAAAGTTCCATTGATGACTTATAAACAACAGAAGTGTATTTCTCAAAGTTTTGGAGGCTGGGAAGTCCAAGATCAAGATGTGAAGAGATCTGTTGTCTGGTGAGTGCCCACTTCCTCATTCATGGATGGTTCTCTGTTCACTGGGTCCTCACATAGTGGAAAGAACAAGGGCGCTTCATAGTGTTCCTTTTAAAAAGGTACTAATTCCTTTTACGTGGGTTTTGCCTTCATGACTTAATCATTTACCAAAGGCCACACTCCCTAATACATTCCCACTGAGGGTTAGCATTTCAATCTGTGATTTTTGGAGGGTCCCAAACATTCTGTCTATAGCAATTATATTCTGAAAAAGCTGTCATTTAAAAAATTTTAAAGACAAAATTTCTAAGATTCTTGCCATGTTAGAGAGAGGTGTTGCTCCCTAAACTCACGGTAAATAATAAACAGCAAGAAGAAGTCACAGTTCTTCATCTCAGAAATACACCAGGCAGTCCTGATAAGCAGTAGGGCAAGAAGAGACTCAAACAGATGTTAATGGGAGAGAGATGCACATTTTGCAATGAATCGAAGCACAGAAAATCCCTTCCACACCAGGTAAAAAAAGATAAGAGATGCAGTTTAGAGGAGACAGCATCCTCCCAGGAGGAGAGAGTCATGTGCTTTTTGAACTATAGCCAAAACTCATAAATAGAGTGGGATTCTGTATAAATGTCAGTTTGTTTTTATTTATGAACCATTGTTATTTATCCAAGTTAAAATTCCTGTGAAGAAGCTCATATTTTCTTTTTGTAGTTGATCTGAGAATGCATTAAAATGTGGGAGAGGGGGAGAGATGAAAGGTATTTATCCAGTCTACCTACAAAATCAATTCTCCTTTAAATCCATGTGAGCAAAGTCATCCAGCAAACCCATCACTTGACATGTTGTTTTTACTAACATTATCTCAGTGAATAAAAATAAACATATATGGAATACAGAGAAAAAACTGTCACCTGAAAAAGTCTACACACAAAAATAAATATAGTGTACTTCAATTTCAAAAAAATTCTACCCTGAAAATTAATTAAAATTTTAATTAGCTTTTAAAATGTACTTTATTTTTTGTCAAAGTTCACATCTTATTAGAACATTAACTTCTTAAAATTGTAGCTATGGGAGGGGGGCTCTAAAAAAAAAGAAGAGAATTATCTCTGGAGGGCAGACCCCTTGTAGTACAGGCTTCCTCCACTAAGCGAGTGTTCTAGGAACCTATCTGCATCAGTGTACCTGCTAGCGTTGTTGTGAGTGACCATGTATGGCTTCAGTGAATTTTTTTGGAGATTCTTTTAACACATTTGCCCATTTCCTGATGAGTGATTTACTAGCATACCTGCCCACACCGCCCTAAATGTTCAGTAGTTTTTTACCAAAAACGGCATGATCCCCATACCCCACCCTCCCTATTCACTTGCTCTCACCCTGAGCCTAGAGGATAGTGAGAATAGTAGTGACTTTAGCAGCCTCTTAGCATGTTCTTGGAGCCAAAACTTACATGAAACCCCCACAGACTGCTAACTATCACTAACTGAAATGGAAGACTAAATATGTTTCCATATGATGGCTGGTTAGCTGGTCTATTGTCCTTCAACAAATTATATTTGTTTATTCTTGAAAACCTAGGCATATTATTTTATAAACTTATAATCAACATCCATTAATTCAAGAAATCACCAAAATTCTGTTGACTCAACTCTGAAATATATCTCAAATCTATTATCTATCAATTACCCTCAAGGCTACTGCCTCTGTTAAGGCCTAGTTACGTTTACCCCATGCTATTCTTAAGTCTGCTGCCTTGAAAATCATCCTTTATTGACACTTCCATCCCAAAGTTCAGTTTAGTACTGATACTTCTATCTAAATGATCTAAACTTGTTTTAAAATTGCTAAAAGAACTCTTTCAGCTTCTCATAGCTTATTTACATGGATAAAATGCAAATTCCTTGCTTATGGGAACCTACCATGTCTACTCAACTCTGTAGTTTCATTCTCTACTTCCAAACCTGGCACTGAACAGGTACTCAAGCTAAGTTTGAGAAATGCAACAAAAGGTCCCAACAATGGAAGAGATGTTTGCTTTTTGAGGAGAATGTAAACTATTGCATGCTCAGCATGGTAGTTTATACCTATAATCCCAACATTTTGGTAGTGTGGGACTATCACATGAGGTCAGGAGTTCAAGACCTGCCTAAGCAATACAGCAAGACTCTTTCTCTACAAAAAAAATAAAAAAATACACACAAAAAAATTAGCCATGTATGGTAGTACATGTCTGTAGTTCCAGCTACTCGGGAAGCCAGAGGAAATCATGGTGGTGCATGTCTATAGTTCCAGCTACTCGGGAAGCCAGAGGATCACTTGAACCCAGGAGTTTGAGGCAATAATGAGCTATGATCATGCCACAGAATTCTGGCCTGGGTAACATAATGAGACACTATCTTTGCCCATCCCCCTTCAAAAAAAAAGTATTGCACTATTTTTATAAATGGAGAGAGTCTTATTTGCAAGGAGTTAACTTGCATTTGAACTAGCAGATTCATAGGTCATGTGAGTAGATGAGGGAAGCTCATTTCATTTTGATACTCATAAATGAAAAATCAGTATAAGTGGCAAAAATATAGAAGGATTTTTTTTTAATGTGAAATTTGGGAGGATTTCAAATATTGACATCTCAAGAAGACAATAATTACAAAGTCCAAAGTAACTAGCAAAGGTTTCTATCTGTAGCGTATACATACAATAGCAGAACACATAGACAATTGATCTAAGACCACCTAACAATTAAAAAGAATGACAGAAAATCGGCCCTATTGTCTAAATATACACCTGGCATCTCTTCACGTAGTTTTTCCCTACTCTTGCCTTTTCACTAGCTTCAGAAGATGTGGCTATCAGCAACACAAATAAACTCCTATTAAATATTATAAGGGAATATGTTTTTCCATTCCTAAGTAGATGGGATAGAAAATATTTTCAGAGGATTATACATAGAATCATTACTACCATTAATCATAGAAACATGCTCAATAAAATAAGACATGGCATTTGATATTAGGATAATTTTACAATAGGAGTGACTTGTGTAATCCTCTGTCTTTTTGTTTTCATCAGGTTAGGATAATTCAGAATGTAGAGATGTAGAGACAGCAATGGTACCCCCGCTTTCAGCCCTTTCCACCAAGTACTTCATGTTCTATGATTTAACTTCTTATTTAAAGTATCTCTTTCATATGCAGTCAAGGAAAGTGTCTTGTGCAAAATTTACTCCCCACAGCGCTTATCAATATATTAAGTGATCATGGACTAAATGATTTAACTTCTTATTAGAGAATATTTGAGAAAACACATTAAGTGATCTGGGCCAATTTCCACTAACTTGCCTGCATGTGTAAACCTGTCACCAAAAAATACTTAATATTCAATGGTATGGATTCTTAAAAAACCCTTAAGATACATAAATTTAACTGGGCTATTAAGCTAAAGTTTAACCCAAGAATTGCTTCAGATGCTTCTACTCCATGGTTTATGCCTTACAGCGATGGCTCTGGACGAAAGGGTGCATTCCAAGTTAAAGAAGCTGCCAGACTACAGATGTGATTCAGAGATTCAGTCAAGGATTGCGTCCCCTACAAAATTCATGTTGAAACTTAATCTTCAATGTAACAATGTGAATTTTGTAAGGGATGCAAACATTCAAATCATAGCAATACTAAAAAGTCAACCTGCTCTAGTATCAGGTGACATATTTCTGCTTCAGTTTTATCATTTGTAAGGTGAAGCATTTGTCAACACAATTTTAGTCTCACTGCAGTTCTAATATCTTATGATTCCTTGACTGAATCCCTGAATCACATCTTTAGTCTGGCTGCTTGTTTAACTTGGAATGCACCCTTTCATCCAGAGTTATCTCTAATGCATGCACCATGGAGTAGAAACATCTGAAGCCATTCTTGAGTTAAACTTTAGCTAAATCCAAAGAAGAAGATGTCCCTTTAAGAGGTGATTAGGCTATGAGGGCTCTGCTCTCATAGATAAAATTAGAAATGTTATAGAGTGGCAGAAGAGAACTAGATAGACCCTTTTTGTCTTTCCATCCTTTTTCCAGTATGATGACACAGTGTTTGTCCTCTCTAGACGACACAGCAAGAAGACATACACTTGGAAGCAAAGACTGAGTCCTCACTAGACAATAAACTTGCCAGTGCCTTGATCTTGGATTTCCCAGCATACAGCTACATGAATGAACTAAGTATATTACGGTGGTTTTCTTGGTATTTAATTATACAGTTTCTGGATCCTTAAGAAATAACAATTTGAAGATAGATTACAAGCAATTCAATGGTCAATCCTTTAGAATATGAGGCAAATGTAAATGATTCTTAGTGGTTGCTTGAAGTGCTGAGGTGAGAAAGACCATGACATTTCACCAGGTGTATAAAAGAGCACAGTTAGGGAGCCATGGAGACACTGTGCCACACTCACTTTTCCACTCCTAAAGATTTGGGAGTCAGTATTTCTCAGAGGACACTTCTGGGGCTGTCAGGAAGACACTTGAACTAGGGATAGAAATTCACGACAATCATTCTGGAGGAAGGAAAAACTTAATTCATGTCTTTAACCATACCCTTGCTAATTATTGCAATTTTAAATATATAAATTAATATCCAAAAGCATTCTGGGCATGACAGTTTGATTAATTCTGGAAATATATTTTATTGACCTTATATGTGCAAGTATCGATGCTAGGGAGTGGTTCCTGACTACAGAAAGAGTAAGCTACCACATCTGTTATCATGTAGCCTATGATCTAAGAGATGGACAGAAGATGAATTCTAACATCAGTGAATTGACATGAATGTTGTTTAGGGGGGAAGCAGTTTTTTTGTGTGTTTCCCAATAAGCTTACACATAACTTTATATCTACCTTGAAATGGGAGTGTTAGTTAGTAGTGCGGAAGGGGAGGTAACATTTGTTATACATCAACCTCAGGAATGTTGTTGGGTGGCTTAAAATTTTGTCAAATTTTTTATTTTCTCAACCGAAGTTCTGCAGGGAAGGCATTATTATCTCTACTTTTCTAATATGGATTGTTTATAGTCACTCAGATAATAAATGGTGCACAGCAGTCAAAAAGTCCAGAAATCAAACTTATTTCAGTTAATGATAAATGAGTATATTTAGGAAGAAGAAACGAGGTATATCATTTTTATTGGTTAGGAAGGAATATTTTCCAAAACAGTTTTTTAAAGGATTTAAATCCCTTACTAGTTTTTACCTAGGATTTGAAAAGTTACTTCTAACCTGCAAGGAAGAGATGCCCATTTCCTAAGCACAAACAATGGAATTCTTTTTTTTTTTTTGAGTTGGAGTCTCACTCAGTCGCCCAGACTGGAGTTCAGTGGCCGCTCCCGGCCACCGCAGCCTCTACCTGCTGGGCTCCGGCGATCCTTCCGCCTCAGCCTTCGAGTAGCCGGAACTACACTACAGGCGCGCGCTGCCACGCCCGGCTGATTTGTTGATTTATTGTAGAGATGAAATCTCGCTGCCCAGGCGGGTCTCGAACCCGCAGGCTCAGGCAATCCACTCACCTCAGCCTCCCAAAGACACGGGATTACAGGCTGAGCCACCGAGCCCGGCAAACAATGGAATTCTTTATCACTCTGTTGTTCACGTTGAACATTTTAGAAATTAACATCATTTCCATTTAAAGTAGAAGTTTTGTTAAGACAAACTTAAAATAAAATATCTGTAAATAAGGCCATGGTTTCCTTTTAAAAGTGCAGGCTATATCAAATATTGTCTATAAAAATTTGTTAGAGACATGCATTAAGCAAACTTAATTATTGAAAATAAATTAGAAGTAATATTAACCCTCACTTCAAAAGTCAATACACTAAATTTAAGAGAAGTAGTCAAGAGTTCATGAAAGTTCCCTTTAACTGGAAAAAGTCATTCAGGGAAATTCGTTGCACAACACAGCTGTGGTCTCTGTCTTACATCTGTACCAGCAACAGGAAATAATATTGACATCATGGAAGAAGCCTAAGTCTCTCTCATGCCAGAAGGTCGAGTCTGATCCCAGAGCCATGAGTTGTCACTAATAAGTCAAAACAAATTTGGATGAGTCTAACCACACAAAAAAGAAAATCAGAGTTAGAATAAGAAAATATGAAGATCCTTCAAAAAATTACTAAGATGTTTTATGTCTGAACTTTTTTTCCAGTCATGGTGGACTATAATCAAAGTATGTTTTGCTCTTTAAAACAGAGTTCTAGAAAAATAATTTTCTACTTTCTTTATTTTAACTAAAGATGCTAAGGAACAATCCAGATAACTGGATCATTCACTATCTAATGATTCAGATAACTGGATCATTCATGTAAAATGTGAATGTGAGCTGGGAGACTGTCTAACTTGAGGGAAGATGACAGTATGTGGAGCATTAGCATTTCAGCTGATTTATATGTAAATGGAACTTTTAGCAATAACCACACCACAAGCGGAACCCCCCCAAAAATGGAATTATTTTTTGGAGGGCAGGCTCCTTGTAGTACAAGCTTCCCCACTAGGTAAGTGTTCTGGGAACCCATCAGCATCAGTGTACCAACTAGCCTTGTTGCAAGAAACTGAAATCAACTTCAGTGAATTTTTTTTATTATCTGGAAGTTTTGAAGAGGTTTTGTCTGGAAGTTTTATCTGGAAGTTTTGAAAAGATTGTGTCATAATTTGTGGAAGAAACGTCCTGAGTTGTGGCAAACAGATTATTCGTTCTTCCACTGTGACAATATACCTGTCCACATTGCACTGAGTGTTTAGCAGGTTTTGAACAAAAATAGCATGACCCTCTGCCCCACCTTCCCCATTCACCAAATCTCGCCCCAAGCATTTTTTTTGTTTGTTTCTCAGATGAAAAAAAAACCTCAAAGGAATATGTTTTGCCAGTGTGGAAGAGGTAAAACATAAAAATGCCAGAAGCACTAAAAGGCATCAAATTTGATGAGCTTAAAAACTATTTTGAGCAGTAAAAAAAAAGCATTAAATAGGTGTATTGCATCAAATGGAGAGTACTTTCTGGAAATATATATATGGAGATCTCTCTCTCTCTCTATATATATATGTATATATAAGATATATATTTTTCTCGCTATATAAGATATATCTGTATATATATAAGATCTGTATCTCTCTATATAAGATATATATGTATATATATATAGAGAGAGAGATTTGTAGCAGTTTTACAAAGCACCTTTTCTGATATATCACATAAAATATATAGAGATAGATAGAAAGAGAGAGTGTTTTGCAGCAATTTTGAAAAGTAACTTTTCTGATATATTACATAAAATTAAATAAGATTTTTTATTGACTCTCTTCTTTTGCAATACTCTCAGATTATTCATTTTTCTCTCAATTTCCCAGGAAATTGACTCTGTCATACGAAAACTACCTACAAAAAAAATCCCTGGACCAGATGGCTTTCCAGCAGAACTCTACAAAAGGTACAAGGAGGAGCTGATACCTATCCTTTTGAAAGTATTCTGGGCAATTGAGAATGATGGAATTCTCCTCAAATCATTTTTACGAAGCTAATATCACACTGATACCCAAACCAGGTAAAGACCCAATGAAAAAAGAGAACTACAGGTCAATATCCCTTATGAACATAGATGCAAAAATCCTTAATAAGATTTTAGCAAATTGGATCTAAAAACACATCTCAAAAGTCCTCCACCATGACCAAGTAGGCTTCATCCACAGGAGACAGGGCTGGTTCAACATTCTCAAGACCATAGATATAAAAACAAGAACCATATGATTATATTATTAGATGAAGAAAAAGCTTTTGATAAAATCCAACATCCCTTCTTGATAAAAACCCTTAAATATCTAGGTATAGAAAGAACATACTTCAAAATAGTAAGTGCCATCTAGGATAAACCCCACAGCTAACATATTGCTAAATGAACAGAAACTGAAACCATTTCCCCTGAACTAGAACAAGACAAGTCTGCCCACTCTCACCCCTCTTGTTCAACATTGTATTGGAAGTCCTAGCTTGGGCAATTAGACAAGAGCAGGAAATATGGGGTATCCAAATAGGAAAAGAGGAAGTCAAGTTATCGTTTTTTGCTGATGATATGATCCTATAACTTGAAAATCCAAGAGAATCTGTCAAAAACCTGCTTGCACTGATAAAGGACTTTGGCAAAGTCTCAGGTACAAAATAAATGTGCAAAGGACAGTTGCATTTCTATACACCAACAAGCAAGCAGAGACCCAAATTAAAAGCGCAATCCCATTCACAATAATCACCAGAAAAATGAAATACCTCAGCATCTTCCTAACCAGAGAAGTGAATGACCTTTACAATGAGAACTACAAAACACTGCTCAAAGAAATCTAAGAAGACACAAACAAATGGAAAAATATTCCATGTTCAGGGATAGGAAGAATCAACATTGTTAAAATGTCCATCCTACCAAAAGCAATCTGCAGATTCAACACAATACCCATTAAGTTACCAATATCATTCTTCTCAGACCTGGAAATGACAATACAGAAATTCATATGGAAACATAAATGACCACGAATAGCCAAAACAATCCTTAGCAAAAGAAACAAAGCAGGAGGTATTATATTTGCAGGCTTCAAACTTTATTATAAGGCTACAGTAATCAAAATCTTGCTATTGGTACAAGAACAGGCATATAGACCAATGGAACAGGTTAGAGATTCCGGAAGCAAAGTCTCAATTTCTCAACTAACTCATCTTTGACAAAGCCTCCAATAACAACCACAAGGGAGAGGAGAACCTGTTCAGTAAATAGTGCTAGGAAAAGTGGCTGATCACATGCAGAAGATTGAAACAGGACCTCTACCTATCACCATATACAAAAATTAACTCTAAATGGATCAGAGACCTAAATGTAAAACCTCAAACTATAAGAATCTTAGAAACCATAATAAAAAATACTGATCAATAAAAATAAAAAAAATAAAAATAAAAAATCTTAGAAAATGCAGGAGATACCCTTATGGAAATTGGAACTGGCAACCAATTACTACTATTCAGAACCCTAAATGCCCATACTTTAAGAAATAAGATAGACAAGTGGGACCTCATCAAACTAACGAGCTTCTGCAAAGCAAATGAAACCCTCAAGAGAGCAGGAAGACAGCCCACAGAAATGGAAAAAAAAAATTAACCAAATGTATATCTAACAAAGGCCTAACATCTAGGATCTCCAAGATACTCAAATGTGCCAAAAGGGAAAAAAAAAAAAAACAACAGTCCCATCCACAAGTGGGCAAAAGACATGAATAGACACTTCTCAAAAGAAAATATACCAGCAGCCAACAAACATATGAAAAAGTTCTCAGCCTCGCTCATCATCAGAGAAATGCAAATCAAAACCACATTGAGATACCACCTAACTCTAGTAAGAATGACCATCATTAATAAAACAAACAACAACAGATTCTGGCAAGGATGTAGAGATAAAGGAACACTTCTACACTACTAGTGGGAATGCAAACTAGTGCAACCTCTTTGGAAGACAGTGTGGCGATTTCCAAAAAAACTAGAAATTAACCTTCCATATGACCCACCAATTTCCCTATTGAGAATATACCCAGAGGAACTTATATCATTCTACAAAAAAGATACCTGCACACGTATGTTTGTTGCAGCTCTTTTCACAATAGTAAAAATATGGAATCAACCATGCTGCCCATTGAAAGTGGACTGGAGAAAAAATGTGGTACATATAAACAATGGAATATTATGCAGCCATAAAGAAGGACAAACATATGGACTTTGCAGCAACTTGGATGGATTAAGAGTTGATCATACTCTGTGACAAAGAACAAAGAACAGAGTACTATACGTTCTCAGTCATACCTTGTTGGGAGCCAGCCGTGGAGGCCTGCCTGAGCGTTAGGGATCCAGGCAGGCTGTGGACCTTGAGACCACCAGGCTGGTTCAGGAGCTGAAGGCCCATTCCTTCCTCCTTTCTTTGTTGTTTAGCGTTACCCACTGGTAGGGACTTTAATGATCTAAGCATGAAGTTCTGAGAATATGACAGGCATGGCTGACTCTAGGGATCCATTGTTCCCGCTTCTCACAGACTGTGGTTTTGGCTTTAAACTTAACACAGTTCAAACTCAGATCACATTTGGGAGCCTTATACGTGATACAAGCTTCTTTATAAAATTAAAAATATATTTGTAGAATTAGTATATACATTTAGAGAGCTGTTTCCAGCATGAGATGGTTATCTAGTGTTACTAGAAATGGCCCAGCACGAACTTTGGGCTGAGCCCCATTCCTAAGGGCCCAGCATCCATTTTGGGCTGGGCTGCATTCTTTTAATATGGTTCTTTAATTACAATTAGTGTAAGTTTTTTCTACTTATAATAGAAACTGAATTCATAGGACGTATTTTAGAATAGGTCATGCTATGTCAGGGAATTATGTTAGTCCAAGCATGATCAAACATGATACTATAAGGTTTTACAAGAATACAGCTAACGTTTGAAATTTCATTGTTCCTACCTTCTACTAATTGTGATTTTGGCTTTAGTACAATTACAGTTTGTGTTTGGGTTTTATTTTAGAAGCTTTATTGCTGATGATCAGCCTTATATATCAGGATTAGGAATTAGAAACTTTTATAGAAATTAAGATAGATACATAGGATATTAGAGTAGCCATTTTGTTAAGAGATCATAATCAATTGTTCCTGGAAATGGCCCAGCGTGATCTTTGAACTGGGCCATATTCTTTAGGTACTGGTCTGACCTATAATTAAGAGTTTTTTTTAGTACAGGTAAAGTTAGCACAGAATAAGAAGGTATTAGGATTTAAGTCAGTCATTAGGTGTTGGGTATGCATAAGTTTTAGAAGTTATTGACTATTAGGATTTTATGATATTAAAACTGTTGTATTGCTTTTAAGGGACATAAACCAAGCATAAGGAACAGTGAGATAATTTTGGGATTATCCTTCCTCATGCTTGGGGAAAATGCCTGGTGGGCAGGGATGCCCCACCCACCCACCTGGCTTTGTGTTCATGTAAAACTCTTGTGATTTGATCAAGATTGTCCTTTCTCATGCTAAGGAAAACGCCTGGTGGGTGAGGATGCCCTCCACCCACCTGGCTTTGTGTTCACAAAAACTCTTGTGATTTGATTGGGGTTGTCCTTCCTCATTCCTAAGGAAATGCCTGGTGGGTGGGGGACGCCCCTCACCTACCTGGCTTTGTGCCCACGTGAAAGCCTTGTGATTTGACATGTGAAAATTTGGGATAAAAGACTCACATTTGTTCCCAGTAAACGGCATCTGCTCATTTCACTGAACAGTTGTCCACTTTCTTTCTTTCTCTTTCTTCCTCTTTATATCTATGCCTCCATCTTGCTTTCTTTTAATATCTATCCCTACTACAGAATCGGCTTCTGCACTAGATAGAGTCCAGTCTCTTTCTTCCCTTCTATTTCTCCAGAATATTCACCAACGCTGCCCTACCTTCCAGGGACCCTCTAAATCTCTTTTGGGGGGCTGGCCCCCCATAATACCTCATCAACAAGAGTACCTACATAATCAACATTTGTATACCTAACCCTGAATTGTACCCCTCATCTTTGTTACTTAAAAAAAAAAGTCTTTCAAAAATAAAAAAGAATTAAAGACTTTTTCATATAAACAATTTTTTAAAATTTTAATATGGCTATATTGTGTGACAAATAGTTTGACCAATACTTTCTATTCTTAACAGAGTTCCTACTGTTTATCTGTGACTATTTTGTAACAAATTCTTCACAACCTTCCCAACCCCTATTTGATCATCCTGCAATTGTTCCTATCTCAGTAAAGGCAATTCAGTTTTTCCAGTGACTCAACCTGGTGTCATCCTCTTCTCTACACCTAATGCCCTAATCTATCAGCAAATGTTCCTTGCTTTGCTTTGAAATATATCCAGAATCAGGCTCCCCTTCCTTACCTCCACATCATCTCAACTGATCTTGTCACATCATTTATCACCTAGACCTTGGTAGCAGGCATTAACTGGTCTTCCTACTGTCATACTCTATCCTACACAGAACAGTGAAAAGTACCCTTTTAATACATGGCTTGATGGTTAAATCAGTTTGGGAAAAACTCCCCTAGAGTCATTATATCATTCAAATATGCTTCTGCCTCATAAAGTTTGGCTCTAAAATATGCAAAATATTCAGAATATATCTAAGAAGTCTCATACTTTTTTCCCCATATTTTCTATCTTCTTGTTTACACTTTTACTCATACAATTCATCTTGTCCTATAATTGTGTTCATTAACTCTCTCTTCCTGTCTTCAATTTTCTAGTGAACACTTCATTAGAATCTTAATTTTCATTTTGACTTTTTTGCTGTACAATTTTTATTGTTTTTAATGTACAATAAATTTTAAATTGTGAAATTCTCTCACTTGTAATCTATTTTCTTGGACGTAAAAGTCATAGTTATTTTTAAACCCATATTCTTAACTTCAATAACTGGGCCCTCTATGAATATGTATCTTTTGTCTGCTATTTTTCTTGGTTTCTGTTTCTAGATATGCCTCACAAGTATTGATAGAACACTGAGAATTATGCATGAAAATTTCTGAGAATCTGAATTATTTCATCTTTTTCCAGGCTAATTCACCTGTTATCTAGAAAGCACTTGGTGAGCTTTCTCTACATCTAGTTTACCCACCTCTAGAAATTCCATCAGAGTTTACAGTGTTTAATAGAATCCTTAATCCTTGGTGGAGGGGAATCTGAAATTCACTTCAGCATCATAAGACGGTCAAACATTCTGTTCTGATTGGGTTTTTTTAGTAGTTTTCCCTTGTATCTTAGCATCTTGCCCTGCAACTGAAGAATTTCTTAAATACTTTGAGTGAAAAATGACAGGAGGTCAACATGACTCGATGAAGATTTTTTTTTTCTTCACAGCTTGTCTTTTGGTTTGTTAAAAACTGATTTTTCTTGGTGGAACTCTTTATCTGTTACAATGATTTCTATTTTAACTAGAAGTGGAAGTATTCTCCATGTGACATTTTAGAATATATCTGATAATATCATTGTTTTGCTTAGCATCCTTCAAAGACTTACAGTTTCACTAAGAGTAAAGCCAAACTACTGAGCATGTCCACAAAATGAGCACATGATATTTTCCCTGGGTACATTTTGACCTCATCTATTGCTCCTTGATGATCTGTGACAGCCGCTTTATTTTTCTTGCACTTCCTCAAAACACTAAAGTACACATTCACATTAAATTATTTACAATCACTCTCATTTCTTTACTCAGATTTCATGGTGCCTGGGAAGTGCTCCCTAGTCACCTCAAGTAAGATAGCAATATGTATCAGTCAGGGTTCATTCAAAAAAGCAAAATCACTGGAGTCCACACACTGATGTGTATATATATATACACACATCCATATAACAAAATGATTGTTCTGGGGATTTGTGTTTGCATGAGTGTGGAACTTAATTAAGCAGTATATATAAGGCTTTTGCTTCTATACCTGGTGCTAGATTCTGAAGTTAGCAAGAAAGACTCTCAAGAAAGCAAGATGGGTATGAAGTGACAGAAACAAGATCATTTGGAACCTACATAAATAGATTGAAAACCAAAAGATAGAGTGGCATCTATAAAGACAAATTGCAACCTACTTTACCACCTCCAGACTTGCAACTTTGAAGGTGGCATGTGTAACAGGAAATTCTGGCACCCTTCATCACATAGCTAAGCACATATCTTGGCCAAAAATATTGAATCTAGAGGGTAAAATTGGTCATGATTTTAAGTTACTGTAGGACCGGTTGCTACACCACACCAAAATGAACAAGATAATAAATACATTGCATGAACATCAACAACTTCATGTATTTGCACTATCTCCTCGTGTGTAACAAGATAATAATTGCTGCCCTCATTTTACTTTCTAATCTTGTGCGCCATGTTTTCTGTGGCCCACACTAAAAATGTGACCCAGTGAACAATGCCAGGAAGGAGATTCTGGGAAACAGAGTTCCACCTTAGCTCAATTAACACAATACATTTCTATCACAGTCAGTCTTTTGTCAACTTGTCTTTCTCTACCTGGTATATTTCACTTAGCATAATGTGTTCTAGGTTTACCCATTTCTGGGTATATATCCAAAGGAATTCAAAATTGATGTGTAGAAGAGAGAAGAACACTCCCATGCTCATTTCAACATTATGCACAATAGCCAAAATATAGAATGAAGCTTACTAGCCATCAGTGGATAAATGGAAAAAGAAAATGTGACACACACACACACACACACACACACACACACACACACAGTGTAAAAGTGTTTCCTTTTCCCATAAACTTGTGCCAAAATTTATCTTTTGTCTTTTTGATAATAGCCATTCTACCAGATATGAAGTGATAACACATTATTTGTATTTGTATTTCTCTGATTATTAGAATGTTGAGTATTTTTTTCACATATCTATTAGGCCTTTATATCTATTGAGAAATGCCTGTTCAGATCCTTTGCCCATTTTTAAATTTGGTTAATATTTCTTCTTGCTATTGAGTTGTTTGAATTCTTATTTATTTTGTATGTGGGTCCCTTTGTAAATATTTTCTCCCAGCTCATGAGTTATCTTTTCACTATGTTAATTGTTTCCTTTGTTGTACAGAAGCTTTTCAGTTGGATGCAATTCTATTTGTCTGTTTCTACTTTTGTTATCTGTTTTTAGGAGTCTTATTGAAGAAATCATTGCCCAGACCAACATCATGGAGATTTCCCTCCATGCTTTCTTCTAGTAGCTTTATAGTTTGGGGTCTTATATTTAACTCTTTTATTCATTTTGAGTGAATTTTTGTATATAGTGTGAAATGAAAGTCTAATTTCATTCTTCTGCATATGAATAGCCAGTTTTCTCAGGACAGTTTACTAAAAAAGCTGTCCTTTCTCCATTGTATGTATTTACCACCTTTGTCAAAAATCAATTGACTGTAAATACTTGGATCAATATATCAGTTTTTATGTTGGCTGATGGAAAGGGGAGAGGGAAAAGGAAGATGTTGAATAAATGAAACAAGGTTTTAGTTAGGTTGGGAGAATAAGTTTTCAAGATGTGTTGCACTGAATTGAGACCATCATTAACAATAGTGTGTTGTTTATTTTGCAGTAGCTAATGGCATAGATTGGTAATGCTCTTATCACAGAAAAAATAGTAAGGTGGTAAAGTGATAGATATGATGGTTAGCTTGTTGGAGTCTTTTTATAATGTACACCTAGATCAAAGCATAATGTTGTACACATATAATTATTTGTCAAATGGAAAGAAATAAATATTTTTAAAAGACAATAACAAAAGTACACATATGCTAACTTATGAGACTCTTATACCAGCTCTCTCCATACAATAGGATACAATATCATTTTATTTGGTTTGGAATGATGTTCATTCTTCATCTAGCTTAAACATATTTTGTCTTTCACATTTTGAAACTTTAATTTTGAGATCTAAGAATAATTATTATTAACACATCACATTAGATGGTAGGTGAACAAAAAAAAGGAAGAGAAAAATATTGGTTAATATGTACACAAATATATCTAGATCACAATAGGACACATTTATAGCTACTATAGTATTCCTTTAAACAACTAGTTCCATAGTTGTAGCTAGCATTAATAGATGCCTTCTTCCTCTATTCTTCCATATTATTTTTCCCTTCCTCTGGTACCCTGTTGCTTGCTTGAGGGGGAGTGATCCAAACCTTTCTTCCTAAAGTGTGTGGATCATGATTAAACAGGCCTGTATTGGGTCACTGTAGATATCCTTTGATTTTAATTATGTACAGGCAAGTACTAAGAAACATCCCAAGGAATCTTTTGCATTACAGACATATTTCTTATTTTTGTAAAAACTGTGCTGAAAGTGATGCAGATTTTTCAGGTCAGCCTGGGCTTCAAGAGTGTCAGCTTAGTGGGTCAGCCAGCCAAGCCCCAAAGAGGGTCATGGAGGGGCTGGTAAGCCTAGCTCCACAAGTGTCAGCTCTAATGGGCTGGCAAGCCAAGCCCTGAGTGTTGCGACTGAGGGTGGGGACTGGCAAGCCTAGCCCCGGGGTGCCTCAGCTATGGAGTTTCACCTTCCTCCCTCTGACAGCTCTCTTGGTTCAGCTGGCTCTGTGGGGTGGCAAGGCAGCCTCTGGATTGCATGACTTTTCCACTCTGACAATCTTCTGCAGCTCTTCAGGTTGCAGCACTTCAGGATCAAGGTTCTTGTCTCATGCCCAGGAAGAATAAGGGACATGACAGCCAGAAGATGAGAAAGCAGAATTTATTGAGGACAGAAAAACTCCCACAGCAGGAGAGGTCCTGAAGTGGTTGCCCATCTGGGGCTGAAAACCTGGTGCTTATATAGCCCTAAGTCCAAGCCGATTGGCCAGCACTAACTGTGAGATGTAGCTGTTCTGATTGGTCAGTATTAAGTAGAAATCTAATGGTGAGCCGATTGGTTGGTTTTTGATCCCAGCAGTGAGTACCTAAGTTCTAGCTTGAGAGGTTCCAGAGAGCTTGTTTACCGGAGCTGAGAGGCCTGCCAAGAGTTCACTACATTGTTACCAGAGGACTCCACTGTCTGTCTGCCTAACCTTTTTCTAGCTATTTCCTATCTCAAAAGTAACCCTTATTCCTATGAAAGTTTGCAATACCACCTTAGTCAGCTTCCCTGGAGAGGTTTTAAAGCCACATGTGAAACTGCTAATGTCTGATTTGCTGTAATCTCTTTCAGAATTCTCTTTTCTTCTGTGAAGAAGAAATGGTATGAGAAAGTCAGCCCTTCAGTTTTTCTTGTGGAGTTTACAAAAAATGAAAGCACTCAAATTCTCCATGTTTCATTCTTGGTAATGGGCCACTGGAAGAAAATCCATCAATAATAGTTATTGATTATCTTATATGTTCATCATTATATCTTTTCTCTAGAGGTTTTTGTGTTGTAAATATACAAAGGCATGCTATATAGATTTTCCACACTCAAGACATTTATGAGCTTGTTGAGAGTTCACTTTCTTTCTATTACTGCCTTTTCCCTGATGTGCAACAAAAAGATTGTTTCTGTGAATTTTTAAATAGTATAATTCAGTAATGCAATATTTTATTGAAAATTATTCTATAATCCAGATACTGTGTTGAATTCACAGGATACTACAGTGACCAAAGCTATATAAAAAAAATTCCTACCTTCATGGAACTTATATTATTATGAAAATAGATCATTATATTTGCTTAAACTATGGAGAAAAAGGGGACCAGAAACCCAATTTTACTAAACAGATGACTAAAAGAGTGAATATGACTGTCCAATCAGAAAAGGAATTAACCAAAAATTGGACTGGAACTTAGATGCCCCAAACCTATTTGGGTCTGCTCCTTTTCTCCACACTGTTTATTTTCTTCTCTTTACCAAAAATTCTGACAGCCTTGGTATAGGGATCATTTTCATACTTGCTTTTCTGTTTTAACCTAGTAAATTAATTTAGAATATTCTGATTTTCACTTTTCTCTGTGTGAAATTGGTTTCTCTAACTCGTAAAATATAGGTGTGGAATTGTTTAAGTATTTTAATGCATAATTTTATACAATCCTAGTGAGTGCAGTTTTATATGAATCAAACTTAGACTATGGGATTGACTGACTTTTTTGATGTGGTAGATTAAAAAACACAACAACAACAAAAAACATAAACCAAAACCAAACAGAAACAAAATTTTTAAAGAATGACAATAAAAACCTTCAGATTCTTCAAATTCAAGTTGTCTCTTCTAATAGGTAATTTCAAGATTTTACCCTGTACAGCCTATAAAAATTAAATGTATTCTGATAGTTTTGATGATGATTTGCATGCTTTAAGTATTAATTACTTTTACCAAGAAATTAACTTCATAATTCTACATTTTTCTTTTGCATTTGAAACTAGATTCAATTTAAGTTACATAATGGATTATATTTTTCATCTGCATGTGACAAAGAAAATTTATCAGCCTTTATCAGGCAAGAGGTCAGATTTTTGGGAACTGTGCCTTTCTTTTACTAGAGTCAGTAAAAGATAAATTGTTTAAAACTTGGTCTGAAAAATAAATTACTTTGGTGAGGAAACTCATAAACTCCTTCTGTGGAGGAAAATCATATCCATGATAAAATGCATAAGTAATTTCTTATGAACAACAATGAAATGGAATCTTGTGGGATAGCAATGACCTACCCACCTGGAGGTCTACCAGTCATGTCTAGTGACCTTAAACCATACATTCATTCTTTTGTCTATCTATTCTAACAATAATTTTTCTAAACACACCTCTTCATAGCTATCTCTATTAAGAGAGAAATATTTGAATTATCTTGTTGGAGACTTTTATTTTGCATAAAGATTGTAATAAAACTTTGATGTGTACTTATAAGCAAATTGTCCAAAAAATACGGAAAAAAACATAGGGTCTAATACATATATACATATGTACATACGTACACCACTGAAACTAATTAGCCTCCTTCTGCCCTTACAAAAATTGTTTTTTAAAGAAAGTAACTAAAGTATGCAAATTTCTCTTTGAAAAGAGCAATCAATAATATTTTTAAGAATGGAAGAAAATTATATCTCTTTTTATAATTAAACAGTTCACAACTAACTTTTGTCATGTGTCAATTATTACTTATGATTCTTTCACTTATGTCTGAAAAATTAGACAGCTAGTTAGAAACAGCTTTATTGCAGTGACACCTATTCATTCGCAGTGAGATACACTGAATAAAAGAAAAGAGAGGTATTTTGTTAAGTAGACAAAGCACAGTTTCTCATCTCTCTCCTTAATTATTTCCAATTTACCTGTGAAGTTTTATTCTTTTACCATCCTCAAAACATAATCTCTGAAACAATTTCAGGCCCCAAAACACAGATTTGCATGTATGATCCTAATGTGCATTCTTCAATTCTAAATAGAACTTGGTTCCTGTAGTAAACACTCTAGTCCACAAAATTCCTTTTCTAAGAATTATACTCCCACTTAGCCATGGTATATGTTTAATACAGTCAACAAAGCCAGCCAGTTCCTGATATGAGTATGTAGAAACACAGCAATTGCATATTAGGAGTGTTCAGAGATTTCCCAGCAGAAGCAGAGAAAGTTGCTTTATAAGGAGAAATGTCAAAGTGAAGAAGACGCTGAGACAAGCAGAGATAAGGTTCATCCATTATCAGAAAGAGAGTATCCTTGGTTACTGATGCATTTTTATTCCCTACATCTAGTCTTAAAGAGACCTTATTGAATTTTCTCCCTTTAAGGAATAATAATAAAAATTGTTTCTTACTGCTACAACTAATAATAGTAATTAACAGCAACTGGCACTTATTGAGGGTTTACCACAAACCAGACAATATTCTAAGCACTTCATATGCCACTAACTCATTTAATCTTCATATTAACTCGGCAAAGTAGGTACTATTGTTACCTTTATTTTGCACATTAGTAAGTGAGCCATACATATTCCAGAAAATTGCCTGATTGTTCTATTGTTATAGCTAAGATTTAAACCCAACAAATCCAGTTTCAAGGTTTGTGCTTTGTTCTTAAATGAATTTAGCTTTGGAAGAGTTCCTTCTGTTCATTTCTATTATTTAAGACCAAGAGAGACTTCTGTTTCTGGATGAAATGAAGTAATTACACAAGGATCTTACTCCTCCATCTGAAACAATCAAAGGATCAGACAAAATGCATAAAATAACTGTATTCAGAAAAGTAGACATCAGGCAATAGAGACATCTTTTTCTGATTAATAACAAACAAATGAGATGACCTCAGAAATTACTAAGGTGTACTCCCCTGAGAAAGTGTCCAGGTTGTGGTGCAGAGAGGGGAAAACTAGGCAGATATCAGTGAGTGCCTTGAGTTGAGGAGACAGCACTGACAGTTCAGGGAGACAAAGGAAGCTATAGAATGCAGTTCTCAAGAGTTTAGAGCTGAAAAGAGATAACTCTGGGGTTTTGCAGGAAATCCTTCTAGAATATTAAGTAGACTTTTGCTCAGTACACATGAGGTTACCAGATGCTATGAAATAACTACCCAAATGAATTGGAAGGAATAATACCTAAAAGAATAGCATGTACAGCTCACAGAAGGCAGGAAAACCTGTTACCCAGTCACTAGGAAGAGTCATAATTTATGCAGAATTGGATATTATACCCAGAAGAAACTGTCATCAGTAGTCAAGGGAAATGAATCCTAGACTAATTGCTACTCTTGTCCCTCATTCCAGAATATATACCCTTATATATTGTATATAATCAAGACAAAAAGGATATGAACTAGTTTAAAAAACATTAAGAAAAAGTATATGACTACAAAAATATCCACCACCCAGCAAGGCAAAAGTATAAAAAACAAGGCAATACTAACAGTTCTGAATTATTAAAAAACTATCAGGAGTTCTGGTAAGATGGCAACAGCATAGGTGGAATTGTGAGATTCTCCGAACGTGAGTTCCCAAAAAGACTCTTACTTTTCTTCCCCTACCCCACTGCCCACCGACAGCCACACTGGTTCGAGGCCTAGGGACCCTTAGTCCCACGCAGGGCCAGATATTGCAGCCCCCAGCTGCTGATGCTCCACTATATGTGACTCCTGCCCACATGGGAGTCTCAGGTCTCGGCTCCCTCCCTGGCTACATTGCCTTGCCCAGCACCGAGCACCAAGCTGCCGGTCACCCAGGGAGGCTTTGGGCGCCCACCCATCAGAGATACTGGTTCCATTTCTGGCTGAAGTACCCTGTGAGGGGCCCAGGGCCACTTTCACCACTCACCGCCTGCCCTTTGGAGCTTTGGAGTTGTGGAGCTTTGGGCCCACCTTGGCTGAGGCACTCAGTACACGACCCCATGCTTGTGCAGGTGAACGGCATATCTTAAGGAGGTGCTGATCGGAGGCTCTCAACTCCAGAGGAGGGAGCTCCTGACCCCTCCTCCACCCCAGCCCATTGGTGGCACCCTGGATCCAGCACTCAACTGTGTAGCTGATCCCCGGTGCCTCCCATGCCACCACAGTCCATCATAGTGGATCACTCAGGGACCCAGATGAGCAGAGAGAAAGAATCTGCAAAAGAGAAACTGCCACCTCAGCCATTCTCCAGGCAGAGTCTTGCATTGCCCCACCCACCTATGAGCAGCATCCACCTCGGTTCCTAAGGTAACATCGCAAAACAGGAGACAAAGCCCCTCCCCTACACTGAATCAGACAAAAGTAACTGAGCCTGGCAGACCTCCCAGGCAGCAGGCTAAAAGAGCAAACCCAAGCTGTGAGTAAATCTAGCTGTCTGCAATGAAACCAAAGGGGAGAGGTTGGAGATCAGAGCTGAAGAGACTTTAGATATTCAGGAAAGAAGCCAGAGCTAGTCTAATTTCTTATTTTGACTTTTGATTTTATCATTTTATCAAAAGCAATACTATCTTCCCTGAAAAACAGAATTAAAGAAGGGCAGGGAAACGGGGAGAGAGAGAAAAATCTACACAAGTGAAGAAAAACCAAAAGAAGAATATGGGTCTCTCCCAGACCCCTGGGAGGGCAGACCCTGAGGAAACTGACTTCGGAATGCAAACAATGAAGAGCCACCAGAATGACTGGCCTCAAACTACAAACCTAGATATCAAGACATTAAAGGAGGGATTAAAAGGAATTGAGGAGTCACAAGAAGAAACTAGGAAGGAGCTGAAAACTGAGATAACAGTAATAAAGAATACTGTGAATGAAATAAATAACAAACTGATAAGCATGGAAAGCAGAATTACCCAAGCAGAAGAAAAAATCTCAGAGCTTGAGGACCAAAATATAGATCTAAACCAACATGTTAAAAACTCAGAAAAAAAGCTCAAAAAGACAGAACAAAACCTTCAAGAGATGAGCAATTACTTCAGGAGACCGAACCTAAGAGTAATTGGCCTTCCTGAGGCAGAAAGAGAGACAGAGACCACACTGGAACAAACTTTCCATGAGATTATTCAAGAAAACTTCCCTTATCTAATCAGTGATGCAAAAATTCAAACACAAGTGATTCAGAGAACCCCTGCAAGACAACAAATGAGAAGACCAACTTCTAGACACATAATAATTTGCCTAAACAAAGTAGGTGTAAAAGAAAAAATCCTAAAGGCAGCAAGAGAAAAAGGCCAGATCACCTGCCATGGAAGACCAATTAGAATAGCAGCAGATTTATCTACAGAAATCCTGCGGGCTAGGAGAGCTTGGAGCCCTATATTCAAAGTCCTAAAAGATAAACAATTTCAATAACCTACCCAGCCAAGTTAAGCTTCATCAGCGAAGAAGAATTAAAATCTTTCCCAGATAACCAATCCCTAAGAACTTACGCTGCCACCAGACCACCTCTACATGAAACACTTAAGAAAGTGCTAAACACAGAAGAAAAGAAAAAAAGAACAATGTTCTTCACAAGAGTACAGGAAAAATAATAAAATTCATATGAACCAACCATAAAACAAAAAGAAAGACAAAAAAATAAGTGGAAGAACAACAACTCTGTAAGAACTCTATGATAGGGATGAACTCTCACATTTCAGTAATGAGCCTGACTGTGAATGGACTAAATGCACCACTGAAAAGACATAGAATGACAAAATGGATAAAATACCACCAGGCAACAATATACTGCCTTCAAGAGACCCATCTCACTAGAAAGGACAGGCACAGACTCAAAGTAAGAGGATGGGAAACAAATTTTCTGGCAAATGAAACACAAAAGAAAGGAGGAATCACGATTCTAATTTCAGACAAAATACCATTTAAGCTATCAAAAATTAAGAAAGATACAGAAGGCCACTACATAATGATAAAAGGTTCACTCCATCAACAAGAAATATCTATCCTAAATATATATTTACCCAACATAGGAGCACCAACTTTCATAAAGCAGCTTCTAGGAAAATTAAAGAAAGATACTGACTCTAAAACCATCATAACTGGGGACTTTAATACCCCACTCACAACCCTAGATAGATCATCATGACAAAAAATCAGCAATGAGATCCAGAACCTCAATGTGACTCTTGACCAAATGGACTTAATTGAAACCTACAGAACAATCCATCCAAAGACCACAAAGTACACATTCTACTCATTACTGCATGGAACGTATTCTAAGATCGATCACATACTTGGCCATAAATCAAGAATAAGCAAATTTAAAACGGCCGAAGTTTTATCAGGCACCTTCTTGGACAACAGTGGAATAAAAATAAACATTAACACCAACAAGTTCCCCCCAAAACCCACAAAAACATGGACACTAAACAGCATGATGCTAAACAACTCTTGGATCAATGATGAAATCAAAACAGAGATCAAGAGATACCTGGAAACAAATTAAAATGAAGAAACATCTTACCAAAATCTCTGGGATGTCATGAAAGCTATAGTAAAAGGGGAATTTATATCCCTACAAACGCACATGAAGAAAATGGAATGATCACAAATTAACAGCCTAACAAACCACCGAAGGAAGCTGGAAAAGCAAGACCACAAAAACCCTAATTTCAGCAGAAGAATCCAGATCACCAAAATAAAAGCCCAAATCCAGGACATAGAAGACAAAAAGATAATACAAAAAAATAAATGAAACAAAAAGTTGGTTCTTTGAAAGGATAAACAAGATCAATGGTCCCCTAACTAGACTGACCAAGAAAAAGAGAGAAAAACCCAAATAAGCACAATCAGAAACACAAAAGATGAAGTCATATATGACCCTGAAGAAATGCAAAAGATAATTGGAGACTACTATGTATACTTGTATGGAAACAAACTTGAAAACCTTAAGGAAATGGAAGACTTTCTGTCATCATACAACCTGCCTAGGTTGAAACAAGAAGAAATCGAGACCATAAATAGACCAATAACAATCAAGGAAATTGACTACGTAATAAGAAAACTACCTACAAAAGAAAGTCCTGGACCAGATGGCTTTCCAGCAGATTTCTACAAGACATTTAAAGAGCTGATACCAATCCTACTGAAGGTATCCCAGGTGATTGAGAAAAATGGAACTCTCCCCGAATCATTTTATGAAACTAACATCACATTGATACCCAAGCCAGGTAAAGACCCAACAAAGAAAAAGAACTACAGGCCTATATCTTTGATGAACATAGATGCTAAAATTCTCAACAAGATCCTAGCAAACCAGATTCAACAACACATCTCAAAAATCATCCATCATGACCAAGTAGGCTTCATCCCTGGGATGCAAGCCTGGTTCAACATTCATAAAACCATAAATGTAATTAAATACATCAACAGATTTCAAAACAAAAACCACATGATTATATCATTAGATGCAGGAAAAGCTTTTGCTAAAATTCAGCACCCCTTCTTGATAAAAACCCTCAAACAGCTAGGCATACGGGGAACATACCTCAAAATAGTAAAAGCCATCTATGAGAAACCCACAGCCAGCATACTCCTAAATGGACAAAAATTAGAACCATTTCTCCTGAAAACTGGAACAAGTCAAGGATGCCTACTCTCACCCCTCCTGTTCAATATAGTATCGGAAGTCCTGGCTAGAGCAATCAGAGAAGAGAAGGCAATCAGGAGTATCCAAATAGGAAGAGAGGAAGTCAAGTTATCTCTCTTTGCAGATGGCATAATTGTGTACCTTGAAAACCCAAGAGAATCTGTCAAAAACCTCCTTACACTGATAAAGGCCTTTGGCAAAGTCTCATGATATAAAATAAATGTGCAAAAGACAATCGCATTTCTTTACACCAATAATAAATAAACAGAAACCCAAATAAACAACACAATTCCATTCACAATAGCCACAAAAAAAATGAAATACCTTGGCATCTTCCTAACCAGAGACGTGAAGACCTTACAAAGAAAACTACAAAACACTGCTCAAAGAAATCAAAGACGACACAAACAAGTGGATAAATATCCCATGCTCATGAATTGGAAGAATCAACATTGTGAACATGTCCATCCTACATAAGGCAATCTACAGATTTAATGCAATACCCACCAAATTACCAGCAACATTCTTCTCAGACCTAGAAAAAACAACACAGGAATTCATTTGGAAACACAAACGACCAAGAATAGCCAGAACAATCATCAGCAAAAAAACCACAAAGCAGGTGATATCACATTACCAGACTTCAAACTTTACTATAAAGCTACAATCATCAAAACAGCTTGGTATTGGTATAGGAGCAGGCATATAGACCAATTGAATAGAATTGAGATTCCAGAAGCAAAACCTCAATTTGTCAACCAACTCATCTTCAACAAAGCCTCTACCTCCTACCACTGGGGAGAGGGGAACCTATTCAGTAAATGATGCTGGGAAAACTGGCTGACCACATGCAGAAGATTGAAGCAGGACCCCTATCTATCCCCATACACAAAAATTAACTCCAAATGGATCAGAGACCTAAATGTAAAACCTCAAACCATAAGAACTTTATAAAATGAAGGACATACCCTCATGGCATCCAATTCCTGAACAAAACCTGAAACCCACAGGCCATAAGAGATAATATAGACAAGTGGGACCTCATTAAGCTCACAAGCTTCTGCAAAGCCAAAGAAACCATCAAGAGAGTAGGGAGACAGCCTACAGACTGGGAAAAAGTATTTGCCAACTCCAGGTCTGACAAAGGCTTAACATCTTGGATCTACAACGAACTCAAACATGCTGAAAAGAAAAAAAAAGAACAACCTCATTATAAAATGGGCAAAAGATATGAACAGGTACTTCTCAAAGGAAGACATCCGAGCAGCCAACAGACACATGGAGAAATATTCAACCCCACTAATCATCAGGGAGATGCAAATCAAAACCACACTGAGATACCACCTAACTCCAGTCAGAATGGCAATTATCAAAAACTCAATAACAGCTGCTGGAGAGGGTGTGGTGAAAAGGGAACACTTCTACACTATTGGTGGGAGTATAAACTAGTGCAACCTCTGTGGAAAGCAGTGTAGCAATTCCTAAAAGCTCTAAATATCAACCTCCCATATGACCTGGCAATCCCCCTACTGGGAATATACCCTGAAGAACTCAAATCCCTCTATCAAAAAGATACCTGCACATGTATGTTTATCACAGCATTGTTCACAACAGCAAGAACCCAGAACAAACCATGCTACCCATCAAAAGAGGACTGGATTTAAAAAATGTGGTACATATACACGATGGAATACTACGCAACCATAAAAAAGAACAAAATCATGAATTTCACAGCAACCTAGATGGAACTAGAGTCTATAATACTGAGTGACCTCTCACAAAAACAAAGATCTGAGTATCACATGTTCTCACTCATATAGTGGACCTTGATCATCCAACATAATACCATAAGAAAATGACTGACAGTGGTGGGAAACTGGGGGGCAGGGAGGGGAAGGGAGATGGGATTAATGGTAGTAAATATCTGTCTGGGGACGGGGAGTCACCTCTTCTCAACAAGGGTGCCTGAACGAAGCATATTTGTATACCTAACCCTTAACTGTACCCCACAATATCATAATAAAAAATATTGATTATTAAAAAAAAGTTCAAAACAAATTAAAACTAAAAAAAAAAAGAACTATCAGATACAGAAAGAAGCAGGAAATTATGTTCCAGTAAGAGGAGAAAAATTGAAAATCAAAACCAACTAAGAACAGAAACAAATGAAAGATTTATCAAACATTATAAAACAATTATTATATTGCATTTTGCACTTTCAAAAAACTGTGAGGTTACATACGTTAAATAGAGACATAGCAAATATCTTTTAAAAGCACCAGATATAATTGTTAGAGATAAAAATTATAATAATTGAGATGAAAAATCCATTGACTGGATTTAATGGATGGTGAGATATCATTAAAAAATAATTTTAGTCGACTTGACAATCTAGCAACAGAAGTTATAAAAAATGAAATACAGGAAGAAAAAGGCTTTTTAAAACAGGAACAGTGCCATCAGTGAAGAGTAAGACAACTTCAAGCAACCAACATACAAATGGAGTTCCCAAAGAAGGGAGGTTAGAGTGAAAAAATGTTTTTGGAATGTTTGTCACCAAATTTTACAAATTTAATAAATGCTATTCACAGATCCAAGAGGGTCAAACAAATATCATGAAAAAAAAAAAAACAAAAAAAACACACCATGGCACATTCTAATGATGCCATTGCTCGAAACCAATAGCAAGAAAAAATTATTTAAAAAGCCAGATATTTGTTAAAATTTATTTTAAAAGCTAGGTAAAGCCAGATTAACTTGCTTAATTGAGAATCCAAAGAAAAAGATAACAGAGGATTTCTCATAGAAAACAAGTCCGAAGATAAACATGTCTGAAGTATTTTTTTTAAAAAAAACACAATGTCAAACAATAACTCTATATGTGGGAAAAAAGTCCTATAAAAATGAATGTGCTATGAAACTTATTTATACAGATAAGGGTTGAAAGAATTCAACTCCAACCACAGTGCACTGAAAGAATTGTTTAAATAAGTACTTAGAGCAGAAGAAGCACGATACCAGGTGGAAATATGGAATGATATAAAGCAATAAAAAGCTCTTAAAATGTTAAGTATGTGAGTAAACATATAAGTTTCTTTCTTTGTTAAACCACTTTAAAAGGCAATCAGCTTATTCAAAACAATAATAACAATGCAGTCTCAGACATATTACATGCAAAAGCAATATCATATTACCAAAAGAGGAGAAATGAAAGTTTACAATTGGAAATTTTATATGCTATTGAACAAGAAAGGGATTGGCAGTAGTGGGACACTGTCAGGGTAGGGGAGGCACATAATATCAATAAGGTGCCTGATTCAAATCTAGGCAAGATGAGGTCAATTGGGAAGCCCAAGTTTCACCTGCACATAAACCACTTATGTACCCAATCCTGACTTGTTCCCTACATCTTTAAAATAAAAAAGAAATTTAAAAAATAAATTTTATATGCTAATTGAAGTGACATGGTACACATCATAGATGTATACTCCAAATACTTTAGCAACCACAAACAAAAGCAACAGAAAATAGTTGCAATTAATAACCAAAAAAAAGGGGGATAAATGGAATCATTCAAAAAATTTCAAAGGGTGAATGACAAAGAAAAAAAAGGAAACAATGAACAAATGAGACAAATAGAAAATGAATATTAAGATGGTAGACTTAAGCCTAGTAATATTAAAATATAACTGATCACAATAGAAGTAAGTGGACCAAATATGCCAAGTAAAAGGTAGAGATTGTCATATTGAATTACAAAGTAAGACCAGGCCATATGCTGTCTACAAAAACAGTTAAAATTAAAATGCAAAGAGAATAAAAGAAAAAAGATTTGTAAATGATAAATCATGCTAGCATTAAAAAGCTGGACCTCTTGCAAGCTAACTAATAAAAAGTGAGAGGATACAAATTACTAAAACCAGAAATGAAAAAGAGGGCATCACTGCAGATCCCTTGGACATTAAAGGAATAATGAAGACAGAATACTACAAACAACTGTATGCCCACAAATTTGATAACCTAGAAGAAATGTACTAATTTTTAAAAGACACAATTTGCTAAAACTCATACAAGAACAATCTGAATAGAACTATTGTTTACTAAAGAAATGTAATCAATTATTAATTGCTCTTTAAAAAGCAATTACTAGATCCAGAGGAACTTCTAAACATTTAAGGAAAAAATTGTACCAATTCTCTACAATCTCCTTGAGAATATAGAAATAGAAGTACTTGTAAACTCATCCATAAGGCAAGAATTAACCTAATACCAAAACCAAGCAAAGACATTCCAAGAAAAGACAACTACAGACTAATATTTATCATGAACATTGATATAAATATCATCACCCAAAAATAACAAATTGACTCTAACAGTATATCAAAAGAAATATACACCACAAACAAGTGGTATTTATCTGAGGTTTGCAAAGATAATTCAACATCAAAGTAATGTAATTAAGAAAATAAAAAGCAAAAGAAGAAAAAAACACATGATCATATCAACAGATGCAGAAAAATATTTGACAAAATTTAACACTTTCATGATAAAATCTCTCAATAAATGAAGGATAGAGAAGACGTTTATCAACTTGGTAAGATGTATCCATAGAAAACCTATGGATGGCATCACACTTAACTGTCAGAAACCAGAAGTTTCCACAGTAAAATCAGGAAAAAGATAAGGATATTCCTTTTAACAAATGCTTTTTAACATCATACTGGAAGTCCTACTTAAGCAATAAGACAAGATATGGAAATGAAAGCTATATGTAGGTTGGGAAGGAATTATAAAACAATTCGTAGATGACATGATCAGCTATGTAGAAAATCCAGAAGAACTGACAAAAATCACTGCTAGAACAAGTGATTATAAGCAGGGCTGCAGATAGAAGGTTAACACACAAAAGTGTATCAGTTTCCTAAACACCAACAACAAACAAATACAATTTGAAATTTAAAACACAAAACCATTTACATTAACACTCTTCAAAAATGAAAGTCTTAAATATAAATCTAACGTGTACAAACCTAACCTGTAGAAAATACCAATCTCAATGAAAGAGATCAAAGAAGAACTAAATAAATGGAGGGGATATTTTATATTCATGGATTAGACGACTCAATATTGTCAAGATGTCAGTTCTTTCTAATTTAATAAATTGAATGCAATGCCATTCAAAATCCTAGAGAATTATTTTGTGGATATTGACAGACTGATTTTAAAATTTATATGGGCAGACAAAAGACCCAGAATAGTCAACACAGTTCTGAAAGAGAAGAGGAAAGTCTGGGAACTAAAATTACCTGACTTCAAGTCTTATTGTAAAACTACTGTGACCAAGACAGCTTTGAATTGATTAAAGAATAGATAAATGTTGATGGCACAGAATAGAGAGCCCCACATATAGTTAACAGATCTTTGAGAGAGGAGCAAAGCTAATACAATGGAAGAAAAGATAGTCTTTTCAACAAAGAGTGCTAGAACAATTGGACATCCACATGCAAGCAAATTAACCTAGACAGGAAGAGAGACGGGAGGATGAGAGGGAAAAAGAAAAGGAAAAAAAGGAAAGAAGAAAAACAAAGAAAACATTAACCAGTCCAATTTCTTAAATTTGATTTTTAGTTCAAGACCAAACTGAACAACATGGTTAGACTCATCTCAAAAAAAAAAAAGATTTTCATATATTTTCACATTTGAAATAACACTTGATATATTTTCATTTATATAATCACACATATAATTTTAATATTAGTAAAGATAACTTTTAAATCTCACCCTACACATAACAACATACATACACACACCTTCCCTACTGCAACCTCCAAGCATTTTTTTCCTTTTCCTGTGAATTCTAATTTCTCCTGTTACTCAGCCTCTAGTTTTCCAGGCCTCAAACTTTATATGCCTTTCTCTTTTGTATCTCATATCAATTTATTTAAATTCTGTACTTTATTTTTTAAATTGCTTGGAGTTCTCTTGCACCTCTTCACACTGACAATGTCTAACTTAGACCCTTTGTCCCCCACTAACTATTGCACATAAAGGCAATGATTTATCTGCTTCTAATTATGCCCTCCCTATCTGATTTGCTCCAGGTTTGGTCTACATTCTTCCTCTCAGTATTTGGTTTGAAAACCTGTGCTAGCTACTCATTTCGATTAGAATCCTTAGCAGGATATCCAAGTCCTCCACAATTTATTTTAATTTATTTTTCCAATGCAGCCTCCCAATACTTACCACCATAATCTCTTTATTTCAGCCAGGATGCTTTTCTCATTATTCAATATGCTTTCTTAAATCCCACCTCTAAGCCTAAGCTCACACCACTTCCCCCACTTTATTCACTTCAGTCATGCAATTTCATTCACTGCTCAGTTTCAATCACAGCAGTATAAACAACTTAAGAAGTAGCATTGAAATGAAATTCAAGACTCAGGCCATTTTCAAATCATGGTTAAATAGTCCTTCCGAGGCGATGATTTAAAATGAAAAACACTCTTTTAGTTTAGGATTTCTTTTGTCTGAAAAGGAATATTTTATTAGAGCCAAAGATGGTTTATAATTTCTAATGGTAATAAAATCCATATAGTTGGTGTCTAGTTAACAGCTTTATAAACAATATAATTTTGTAGAAAAATTCAGAATTGAAATGATATTAGAGACCATGTAGTTATGTCCTACTTATCAGAGTAAGATATGGAATGCTCTGAGAATAAATAAGAACTAAACAAAATTAAGTATTACAGCTTATGATTTTAATTGAAGTGTCTTTTGTGGATAATATTTAATCTGTTATTTCAGTATAAGAAAAAGATAGCATATTTGGGAATTATTGTTAACATGTAATTTTCTTCTATTTATTCAGTTTTTCTGTTTGTTCAGTTAAAATAGCTCACTTCACTGACAATAAAAAATAAGCTTTCACTTAGCTCCTACCTTATCAAGGGATGCATAAACTTTAAAATTCTTCAGTACTTTGGAGAGGTTATCCACACGATGTGATCCATTAGAAGACAATGAGAAATGGCTTTAAAAATGAGGCATGTTACCTAAAATCAAAGGAAATTTTTCTACAAAGTAAATAAATTTTAATAATTTCAACATGTATTCCTATCTAGAGAGCAATGAAACATGCAGTAACTGTAGGCAAATTCCTTAAAACTTATATTCATTATACAAGATTAGAATTAGTATTATAATTAGTGTTAGGGTTGGTTCAGTATGCATTGAATGGAGCAATATAAAAAATGAAAATCTTTTTTTTTTTTTTGAGTTGGAGTCTCACTGTTGCCCAGGCTGGAGTGCAGTGGCCGTTCCCGGCCACCGCAGCCTCGACCTGCTGGACTCCAGCGATCCTTCTGCCTCAGCCTTCCAAGTAGCTAGAACTACAGGCGCGCACTACCACGCCCGGGTGATTTTTTTTATTTATTGTAGAGATGAGATCTCGCCAAGTTGCCCAGGCAGGTCTCGAACCCGCGAGCTCAGGCAATCCACTCACCTCAGCCTCCCAAAGGCACGGGATTACAGGCTGAGCCACCAAGCCCGGCTAAAATCTTTTAATAATAAAATGTAGAGAAATCGTTTTATTTTATAAAATATTTCCTATCTAGGAGAGACTTATAATTCCATTTGCCATTAACCTAGGGTTAACCATGTGACTTAAGATAAACCCCTTATCCATAAAATAATTAGATATCCTGTCTTGCTAAGTATTGGACTGGCTATGTGACTTTCATTTCATTTCAACATTTCAATGAAATGTTGCTAAATATTGTGCATCACATTTAAGAAAGCTTTAAGAGCTTATGATTCACCACGTCACTCTTTTCCTTCTGGCAGGGAACTCCCAGACAGGAGCAGTTCCGTCAATACTGACCTGGGATGCAGGCAATCTGGGAAAGAAGTGAAATACATCCTTGAAGGACTTATAGCATAAAAAAGAAACTTATTTTGTATGACACTGAGATTTTGGATATTTTTGTTACTCAACATAATTTAGCCTGTTCTGACTAGAGTCTGACTAATAAAATCTATCTCAGTCTCTGAACTATTAAAAAATACTAAAATGCACTGTTTACTCAGTGGTACTTACATCAATTTACATTTTATCCAGTTGCAAGATGTAATATATTTATAATATAAAATGATACACAGTAGAAAGTATCCCTGACTTCTTGCTTCTCCTTTTTCATTCCTTCCTCCTCACCATGACAATAATTGTTATTAGATTTTTACATTATTTTTAGAGTTTCTTTACATATATCTAGGTGATCATTGATATTAATTTTTATATTTTCTCTGTTTTTACACAAAAGGTAGCATATTATATGCATTGCTCTGTACATGATTTTTTTACTTACAATATATCTTTAAAGGACATTGCATATGGCTACTTATGATTTTTTTATACACATTTTATCCATTATATGGATGCAATCATAATTTACCTTAGCCCTCTTCTTTTGATAGACATTTGGTGGTTTTAGTTTTTGCCTATTGCAAACTTACTGGAAAAAATAAACTTGTAATTATATAATTTTGCATATGTACAACCACATATGTAGATCAAATTCTTGGAAGCAGAATTGCTTGGACAAAAGTACGTGTGTTTGAAATTTTAGGTATTGCTAAATTTTTAATAACAAAAATTGTAGTAATTTATACTTCCACCAACAATGTATTAAAGTATCTGACTCCCTTGACTGCCTCACCAATAGTGTAGGTTACCAAACTTAGGAATTTTTACCAATCATAGGCAAATAATGGCATCTCAGTGCAGCTTCAACTTGCATAATTCTTACCAAAAATGACGTTGCATATCACTTCTAATCTTAAATTGCTGGTATCCTGGACACCTGCTTAGCAAGTTAGACTTGAATCAAGCTCTGCTTCAATTCATCTGCTTTTTCTCTCATTTGTTGTTGGTAATCCAGATACTTCTCTGTGGTTCTAATTTCTAATTTCCATTTCTACTGTCGTCTTCCTTTGGTTTAGTGTTTTGTTGACCAACTAGAATATAAATAACCTTACTAGTTGGGAAGGCACTTTTACAGCAAATCTGTTTCCCATAAAATAAAGTGAATAAATACTTTGGTATATTTTTTTGTCAAGATTTCTAAACATGAAAAGCTGGGATATCAGACTTAGGCCTGTAACAAAAGTGGAAAAGGGAACATAGAAAAGATGCTTGACTCGTGACCAAGCCAGGTGTGCGCGGGTGTCAGTGCTCCCAGGGCTTGGACGCGCCTGATGCGCCTAGCAGCACCTGCTTTATTGTTGTCCTTAGGGGAATCATCCTGAAGTGAAATGTCTTATAGATGGGGCGAAGACTTTCAAACACTGCATAACAAGAAAAGAATTTGGTGAATAAATGTCCTGCAGCTGCTTGATAACTCAC
>NW_007232342.1:0-9415 GCF_000164805.1 Carlito syrichta
CCTTTGAAAGAGATGACATGCGAGCATCACCCTCAGGAGGAACATAGGCATCAAAGATATTAGCTGTAATGAGAGAAAAAAATTTTTTTAAATGTTGAAAGGTTGAGAAAAAGTCATCTTAAGGTCACATAAAATTGAGAAGGATCACAGATATGAAGGAGACTAATAAACAGACTTCCATGTAGAGAGAACCATGTTACACTAAAATAAAAATAGAATAATGTAAGTCTTCTCTCAGAGTCTCAGTTTCTACTTCTACAATATGGGGAAATTTCACTCTTGCCCTCCAGGAATAGTGTGAAAACAAGCTCAAAGGTGACCTCATGAAATATAGCATATATATAGTAAACCATTATTGAGGTCAAACTGATCTAGTGTCTAAATAAATGCCATCTATCATAGTTCAAGTCATTTCAAGTTCCAGAAGATCTCTGACAGAAGGGTCTAAATAAATGCCATCTATCATAGTTCAAGTCATTTCAAGTTCCAGAAGATCTCTGACAGAAGGGGGCCTGAATCAGGGTCCCAGAAATACCACGTCTCACCTGTACAGGCCAGATGTATGGGACGCTCCAAGTGTTCTGGAGGAATGACCAATCCTGCTTTCCGGGCATGTTCTATAAACTCCTTTTCTGTTTTGTATTTAGGCTCATAGGTAGGAGGTGTGAAACGTTTTTTGGTTCTCACTGGAACTACAACTGTTGACTGAGTCACCAGGACTGGCTGGAAGGTGAGGGAAAGGTTAGCACATAGGCAATCTGGAAAAAATAAACCTACTATCTTGAACACACTCTAAGCAAAGTCCTACAGAAAAGGCATATCCAAAGAATGCTTCAAGAACAATTAAAAAACAATTAACACAAGGAAAAAAAATGCATTAGGACCTGAACACTAGTGGGGCTTGGGTCGCTCATGCCTGTAATCCCAGCACTTTGGGAGGCTGAGGCAAGAGGACTGCCTGAGCCCATGGGGTTGAGACCAGCCTGAGTATCTTGGAGAGACCCTGTCTCTACAATAAATCAAAAGAATTGCCTGGGTGTGGTGGTGCGCACCTGTGGTTCCAGCTATTCAGAAGGCTGAGGCAGAAGGATCACCTAAGTACAGCAGGCCGAGGCTGTGTGGCTGTGAGGGTGCTACTGCACTCCAGTCTGGGTGACAGAGTGAGTCTGATTGAAAAAAAAAAAAAAGAACTTGAACACTTATGGGTGACTCTCTCTCTCTCTTTTTTTTTTTAAAAAGAGACGAGGTCTCACTATGTTGCCCAGACTGGTCTTGAACTCCTGGCCTCAAATGATCCTCTCTTTTCAACCTCCCACAGTGCTGAGATTACAGACTTGATCCATCCCACCTGGTCGATGTCTCTTAACCAGTTCATGACCTTTATTAACATGACTCCACACTTACTAAAGGCTTTCCTTTTTAGTACTTTCTACAGTACGGTAGTATGTTAACTCCTAGGGACAGAGCTGATTTTTAAACAAGGCTTCTACTTTCAGAGAACTTCCAGTCCGATGTGAAAACACAAACCCAATACTGAAATGAGCAGAGTGCTGTTCTTGAAACGTAAGCGGTCCTCTTCCTCGCATCTCCTCCACTTGTGCTCGAATTACATTTTGTTTACTCTATCGGGAGTCTTCGTGTAAACCTCATTCTGCCATTTTAGCACCCAACTGACCAATAAGCTCTTTAAAGGCCAGGAGACCTTTTCTCTCTGATCACGACGTTTGCTCAGACAGGGACAATGACACTAGGGGGGACTCCCTCCATTTCAGCTACCGTTCAATTTAGGACATTTATAAACATTGAAGAGAAGTGAGCCCAGCTTCCAAGTCATTACTTCTGTCTCCTCCAGGCAGACTCACGCCAAACTGGAAAAACTTAATCCCGACGAAATCGCTCGCCCTCACGGCCCTGCCCAGGATCTCCCCAGTCGGCCACTGAACTCAGTACTGAAGCTGGGTCACCGACATCCCCCTCACGCTCTTGCCGGGCCTAGGTCCGAATCGTACTGTCCCAGCTCACCAAGGACAACTGCACAGCAAGTACTTCCCTCTACTATGTCCTCCTCTTCCAGCCCCTGGAGTCCTGCCGGCCCCGACCCTACCCACCTGCCGAGACCACCAGCCCAAAGCCCTGGATAAGCGAGACAACACCCGAGGTACGGGAGCTGCCATCTTGCTCACGCAAAGGCCGCCGGGATGCAGGCTGAGGGTGAGAAGAGCGTGGGGTAGCAGGGAAGGCGCACGGGGCGGAGCTAGCCCGGGAGTGGAATTTTCCAGGGCGCGCGCCCTCCGCCGAAATGTGAGCAGCGAGGACGCGCACGTCCTCGTGGAGGCAGGGAGGGTGGAGGGCGGCCGCGCGTGCGCAGGGAGGCGGGGTTGGGGATGGGATGGAGCGCACGGATGTCACGCGCCTGCAGGAGAGCGCTGGAGCGCGAGCTGCGCATGCGGAGGAGGTTTTCTCGCCGCCTGGGGTGGCTGCGTTTCTGTGTGCTTGGCACTCTGCTGCAGCTTATTTCCATTCGTTGAGAAATGAAAGGGTATTTCCCTCTGAAGTCAGAGAGCTCTGAGACCGGTGTTTTCCTCAATGCTTGGAGTACGTTGAAGGCACTTGCGAGGGCGAAAAAGAGTCGTTTCTGGGTGTGTATCTGACCTCAGTATACCGTGTAACCTTGAACCCGAGGTCGTCTTCCCCATCTGTGCCGTATGAAGGAAATCCTTTTTTACTGTTGAGGAGGTTGAGTGCTGTGTTTACTAACGCAGAAGACACGTGGATTGACAAAAACATTTCTGATACGTCATTTCAGAAAAGAGTCACAGAGAAATTACATAATTTACTTAAGTTTAGGTGGCTAATAACTGGCAGAACTGAGAGCTGAATCCCAGCAGTCTAACTCCAGAACCGGAGCACGTAACTACTAAGATATGCTGCTTCACATGCAGGTTTTTTGTTGTTGTTTTGGTTTTGTTTTTGAGTTGGGGTCTCACTCTGTCGCCCAGGCTGGAGTGCAGTGGCATACTCTTGGCCACCGCAGCCTCGACCTACTGGGCTCAGGCCATCCTTCTTTCTCAGCCTTCCAAGTAGCTGGAACTACAGACGCGCGCCACCATGCCCACCTAATTTTTTGATTTGTTGTAGAAGCAGATCTCGCCATGTTGCCCAGGCTGATCCTGTACCGCTTGGCTCAGGCGGTCCTCTCACGTCCACCTCTCAAAGTGCTGAGATTACAGGCGTGAGACACTGCGCCCAGCCCACTTTCAGTTTTATTTATATATTTATTTTTGAGTTGGAGTCTCACTCTGTTACCCAGTCTGGAGTGCAGTGCCACGCCCAGTCTGGAGTGCAGTGCATGGCCACCGCAGCCTTGACCTGCTGGGCTTAGGCGATCCTTCGGCCTCAGCCTTCCAAATAGCTGGAACTACAGGTACGCGCTTCCATACCTGGCTAATTTTTTTATTTACTGTAGAGACGAGGTCTTGCCAAGTTGTCCAGGCTGGTCTCGAACTCCTGGACTCAGGCAGTACTCTCACCTCGGCCTCCCAAAGTGCTGGGATTACAAGCTTGAGCCACCATGCCCAACCCACATTCAGTTCTTAAAGGATTCATGATGTTGAGACCACCCTGGAAAATCCAGTACTGTAAACGTTGCTGAATGGTAAACATTTTTCACACTTAGCATTGGTCATTACCTTTTTCTGCCTATTAGTGCTCATGGGGCACTTATCTACAATGTTTTGTAATGAGTTGGTAGGTATAGGTGTACATACAAGAGAAGCTGCAAAGATAGAAGCCAAAGGCTAAGGACTATCAAAGGGACTGAAATAAATTACCTTTGGGTTTGGAGATCACATGTATTGTCTTGACTTAACTTCTCAATTAGACTGTAATTCTTCCAGGGTAAGAATTTTCCCACAAGTTCTAGCAACCGCATTGAACCTATAGCACAACACACTAATAGTGATGTGAAATTATATACTGTATGTATGTGTTAAAGAATATAGGCCGGGCACAGTTGCTCATGCCTGTAATCCCAGCACTTTTGGAGCCTGAGGCGAGTAAATTGCTTTAGCTCAGGAGTTTGAGATTGGGCAACATAGCGAAACTGTTTCTACAAAAATAAAATAAAATAATTAGCCAGTTGTGGTGGCCCGTACCTACAGACCCAGCTACCCAGAATGCTGGCGCAGGAGGATCACCTGAGCCCAGGAGATCCAGCCTGGACACCTGAGTGAGATCCTGATTTTAAATATATATATATGTATAAATATATATAAATTATTAAACATTTAAATGAGTGATATCTAATTATTTATTAACAGACTCCTGTCTATCTGCTCTATTCCTTAGAAAATAGAGTATGACTACTTAGAAGGCTGAGGCACAAGGATCGCCTGAGCCCAGCAGGCCGATGCTGCAGTGGCCACGCATGCCACTGTACTCCAGCCTGGGTGACAGAGTGAGACTCTGACTTAAAAAAATAAAAAATAAATAAAACAGAACATGAGGGCTGGATGCAGTGGCTCAACCTATAAACTCAGTGCTTTGGGAAGCCGAAGCAAGAGGATTGCCTGGGCCCAGGGATAGGAGACCAATCTTGGCAACTGGGTGAGACCTCATCTTTACAATAAATCAAAAAATAAGTCGGGCGTGGTAGCACGCATCTGTAGTTCCAGCTACTTGGAAAGCTGAGGCAGAAGATTCGCCTGAGCCCAGCAGGTCGAGTTTGTAGTAGCCGTGAGCGTGCTACTGCACTCCAGCCTGGGCAACAGAGTGAGACTCCAATGCAAAAAAAGGAATATGATGAGGCAGAAAGCAAAGTTGGTTTCCTGTTTTCCCAAATACAGGGGGTTCCTGGAATCCTTTGTTGTCCTATTGAAACTTTTTTTTTTTTGAGTTGGAGTCTCACTCTGTCACCCAGACTGGAGTGCAGTGGCTGCTCCCAGCCACCGCAGCCTCGACCTGCTGGGCTCCGGCGATCCTTCCGCCTCAGCCTTACACGTAGCTGGAACTACAGGCACGCGCTACCACGCCTGTCTAATTTTTTGATTTATTGTAGAGATGAGGTCTCGCCTGCCCAGGCGGGTCTCGAACCCTCAGGCTCAGGCCTATTGAAACTTTTTAATGGGGCCCAAAGCAGAGGAGACCCTCCCCACCCCCCCAGGAGCAGTGAAATACTTTACATTTTCTTCCCTCCCAGGGGCAGATGACATCAAAAATGGAAACTTCTGAAATTCTGCCTAATAACTTACATTCTAGAAGAAGTACAGCTCATTTGAACAAGGAAAATTCTTCTGGAGAATTGGAAGAATCTAATTCTGAACAATATAGTACTTGGATTGAAGGAAGTAATAGACTTGCCATGTGTTTATATTGTACTTCCCTTCCCCCTC
The DNA here is from genome assembly GCF_000164805.1 of Carlito syrichta. Taxonomy (NCBI): domain Eukaryota; kingdom Metazoa; phylum Chordata; class Mammalia; order Primates; family Tarsiidae; genus Carlito; species Carlito syrichta. Next base: position 5,391 of record NW_007232342.1, read on the forward strand.
CCTGGAACGAGAATATGGAAAGCAAAAGAAGTATTCAAGCTAAGGTGCCACAGAAGAAACAAGAATACTACTTTCTGAGAAATACTCTCAACTGATCTTTAGTCAACAATGTTAGCAAAGCTTCTTTGTCACTCAACTTGATTATATATGGCTCTGACATGGTAGTTAAGAATGTTATAGCCAGACACGGTGGCTCAAGCCTGTAATCCCAGCACTTTGGAAGGCCAAGGTGAGAGGATTGCTTGAGTCCAGGGGTTTGAGACCAGCCTGGGCAACTTGGTGAGACCTCGTCTCTACAATAAATCAAAAAATTAGCCAGACGTGGTATCGCACGCCTGTAGTTCCAGCTACTTGGAAGACTGAGGAGGAAGGATTGCCTGATCCCAGTAGGTCGCGGCTCCAGTGATGATGAGCAGCGTGCCATTGCCACTCAGGCCTGTGCAACAGAGTGAGACTCTGACTCAAAAAAAAAAAAAGAATGTTATAGTTCCTTGACCAAACGTAGCGGCTCATACCTTTAATCCCAGCATGTTGGGAGGCCAAGGTGGGAGGATCGCTTGAGGCCAGGAGTTCAAGACTGGCCCGGGCAACATAGCGAGACTCTGTCTCTACAAAAAAATAAAAAATAAATTTGCCAAGCATGCGCCTGCTAAGATATAGCTCAGGAGGCTGAGGCTGAAGTATCACTTAAACCCAGGAGTTCAAGACTGCAGTGAGCTATTATCACACCACTGCACTCAAACTTGTCTCCAAAAAACAAAAATGCTATATAGGGCATCAGTTTACATCCAAGTTCCACCTCTTTTCCTCACATATAGAAAGGGGATAATTAAGTACCTAACTTACAGAATTGTCATTAAATTATTAAGCGAGTTAATACATGGTTCCACTCTGGCTAGTTATAGACCCTGCTTCCAAGCCCCATGATAGCCCCAAAAGGGGTATATGGAGTACTAGCAGAATCCTGGTAAGTGTAACTGCTATTGGTGCTGGACATAGATAACATCCCTGCCCTGGGAGTCCACCTCTGTGCAGTGTCCCCGAAGTAAGAGAGCTCCAGCTGGGGATATGAACTGGAAATCCACAGGAAGCCCAGCATGTCAACTCTCCCCCTGAGAGAAGTTCTCCCCTTTGTTGAAGCTAAATGCAGGAAGTTTCCAAGCCCCCAAATAATTCCTTATTCTTGGCTGCTGTTCCTTCCCGTCCATCCTTCCACTCACCCCTGCTGCTGGTGATAAAACCTTTTCCTCCACCAGTTTCTGCCTGCCCTAGATTCCTTATTCTAAAGGCAGGTTTAGGAAGAGATACTGCTCATCCTCGCTCAACCAGAGAAGCCCACGCATCCCACTGCTCAAGCTAGGACTAGAGTTAATTCCTCACCTCTTCTTGCTCCACTTTCACCCCAGATGGCTCAATCAAGTAATAATCCTAAAAGGGAATTTCAGGCTATTTGTGACTACCCCCACCCCACCCCCCCCGCACCATATTTAGGGAGGAGAGAGCAAAGCTCTTGGATCAGAGTAATCTGTTTCTAACCCACTTCCATTCTCTGGGATTACCTCTACAGAGGGAGGGAGACAGAAATAAATCTAATAATTTAGTGCTGGAAACTTGGGAAAGAAGCTCCAGGAGTGCCCTGGAGGGCTGTAGGCATGCAGTTCCAGGAACCTGGGAGCCCCTTCTCCTATGTTGGAGTATCTTGTGAAAGGGTCTACAGACTTGATAAGTGATGCCTAGTGATGTGGCAATAATAGGCACTCCATATATGTGTCGAATGAAAGAATGAAAAGTGTCTGGATTGTGGGCAGATGAAGTTTAAAAAAATTCCCTGGTTATACCTACAGCCCCCATGTTCTTACATGCACACCAATTTAGGACTAAAACCATTAAACCAGCAAATGAAAAGATATATAGTGAAAAGACTTCTGAATTGGGAGGCAGGAGACATGGATTCTGGACCCACCACTGACGACATTGATTTGCCATGTGGCCTTGGGCATATCACATTGCCCAAAGTCACTTTGCAGCTCTGATTACTCGTTTTTCCCATTTAAAAAAAAGTCTCGTCTCTCTGGTCCTCGCATCCAAGATGACAAAGAAAAGAAGGAACAATGGTCGTGCCAAAAAGGGCCGCGGCCACGTGCAGCCCATTCGCTGCACGAACTGCGCCCGATGCGTGCCCAAGGATAAGGCTATTAAGAAGTTCGTCATTCGAAACATAGTGGAGGCCGCAGCTGTCAGGGACATTTCTGAAGCGAGTGTCTTCGATGCCTATGTGCTTCCCAAGCTATATGTGAAGTTGCATTACTGCGTGAGTTGTGCCATCCACAGCAAGGTGGTGAGGAATCGGTCTCGTGAAGCCCGCAAGGACCGGACACCCCCACCCCGATTCAGACCTGCGGGTGCTGCCCCACGGCCTCCACCAAAGCCCATGTAAGGAGCTGAATCCTTAAGGACTGGAGAACAACTATCTGGGAAAAAATAAAATGGAAATTATACTTACAAAAAAAAAAAAAGTCTCCAGAGCGCTAAAAGCTCACAGTCTCATGTGTTGTGTATTGAGCACCTATTCAAAATGCACAGGCCAGGCTCAGTGGCTCGGCCTGTAATCCCAACACTTTGGGAGGCTGAGGCGAGTGGATTGCCTGAGACCGCAGGTTTGAAACCAGCCCAGACAACTTGGCAAGACCTCATCTCTACAATAAATTAAAAAAAAAAAAAATAACCAGGCATGGTAACATGTACTTGTAGTTCCTGCTACTTGGAAGGCTGAGGCAGAAACATCACCTGAGCCCAACAGGTTGACACTGGGGTGGCCATTGAGTGTGCCATGGCACTCCAGCCTGGGAGACGGAGTGAGATTCCAACTTGAAACAAAACAAAAACAAAATGCACAAAGGCCTGAGCTTACATATGTACTGACAATGGCTCTTTTGGAGGATGCCTTGTGAACCAAGTGCTTGGCACATATTCCTTCTTCTTTTTTTTTTGACTCAGAGTCTCGCTCTGTCACCCAGGCTGGAGCACAGTGGCCTGCTCGTGGTCACCACGCAGCCTCAATCTGCTAGACTCAAGAGTCTATTGTTTCAGTCTTCCAAGTAGCTAGGACTGCAGGCATGCACCACCATGCCCGGCTAATTTTTTGATTTATTGTAGAGACAGGGTCTCACAAAGTTGTCCAGGCTGGTCTTCAACCCGTGGGCTCAGGCAATCCTCTCATGTTGGCCTCCCAAAGTGCTGGGATTATAGGCATGAGCCATCGCGCCTGGCCGGCACATATTCTTTCTAATCTGTATCTCTTCCTCTACTTTCCATGGACCCGGACATATAAAGTCTATCTTCCAGCTGACCCTTCTTTTGGGTTGCTGTCCAGTGACTGAGTGAGGGCTTCCTTCCCAACTCTTTGGGGCTGAAGCAAGGGAAGCTGTGTGAATGCAGGAAACTTCCACTAGAGGGTACCAAGACTGCACTGGCATCTCAGATTGCAGGGAGGCCTGCGCACACCCAGCAATTCCAGGATTTAAAAATTTCTGGGGGCCGGGGGGAGGTAGGATTGGCAGTTGAGGGAAACTGCTAGGGGAGGGAGGGGCATGCCTCAGCAACAAGGGTACCTGCACAATCAATGTTTGTATACCTAACCCTGCATTGTACTCCACATCTTTATAATAAAAAAATAAAATATAAATAAATAAATAAAAATTCCTATATTGAGAGATTCAGAGCTCTCTGTTCATTGCTCATTACCTGGTCTCCTCCTTACTGCTCCTTGCTCATGAAGTTTCCACTATTTGGGTATTGTTTTGCTTTGATTTGACTTCAAATCAAAGGCAGCTTGGTATAATGGAATTCATGGGGACTCTGGCAACTGATATAAACCTTGCTTCAAGATTTCCAAACTCGCTGGGCTCAGTGGCTCAGCCTGTAATCCCACGCCTTTGGGAGTCTGAGGTGAGTGGATTGCCTGAGCCCGCGGGTTCGAGACCTGCCTGGGCAGGCGAGACCTCATCTCTACAATAAATCAAAAA